>NC_037537.1:26852439-26868121 GCF_001531365.2 Cynara cardunculus var. scolymus
AAAGATAATAATTAAGTATTCTGTTAGAACTTAATGATTATTTTAATTATATTTTATATATTTTATATTTAAAATAAAATGTTTATCTTGTATTTGACTATAATTATCTCCAGTTAGTTACACGAATTCAAACATAAAGCTTTAATAAGTTGTATTTACGTATAATTTATTTGTAATCTTGAATTTTAAGTAATATGCATCAATAAACAGTACTTCATACATAAAAACAGTTTTTAAGAGTTGTTGTCAAATGCTTTATAATATAGTATAGATAACTAAGCTTATGAATAGTGTAAAGAACATTTGTTTAAGTTAAATTGTTTAATAAAATAAAGATACTTAGTCAATATTAATTAATTAGCGGTTTCAATTTTGTAGAAAACAATTTGTAACCAACAACCCTCAAGAGCTTAATATGATATACAAATCAAGTACGTAACGAACTGTTAGATGGCTGACATACGAGCCTAATGCATAGGAGCCCATTCCGACATTCCCTATATGTATTATAACTCCCATATGATTTGGGGCTTATTGTTTTACGTTGGTATGGTTTATGTTTACATCGTCATACTTTTTGTCTTCTAAAGAAAATATAATGTTCATAGAGTATTATGTTATTTCTAGTAGGACTTGGGAGCTGTTTGACAGTTGCTGAATGATTCGGTGCAGAATGATTAAGTGGTCAGAATTTAAGATGCTCTCATTATATAGCGCAAAATGAAATATAATTGTTTACAATGAAATTAGGGCGCTTAATGGTTAAGGGAGACCCATGATACAAAAACATTCAGATAGTTTTAGAGCCATTAAGAGACAGACTTTTTTTTTGCCAAACAAGATTCATCTCTTAATGGTTCAGATGATGTCTCTTATATTTGAATGTGCTTATCTATTGGTTTTATGGAGTTCAAACAACTGTAAAAAGCTGTTTTTATGTAGTAATAAGTTGTAAACTTAAATTTAAGTGTCGATGCATTAATAAGCAGTACTAATGTTTAATATGTTTTTTTAAGAGTTTTTACTAAGGGGCGCATTTACCAAACGTTTATCCGGGTAAGACGCTTACCAGTAAAATTCAACAATATCACTTATTTACCGGATAAGATTTTAGTCCATAAAAACGATATTGTATGCAACAATTTACCTTGTACGCGCTAACCGTGGTAAGAGTTATTACTTTCACTTACCAGATATGATTCTTCGATACAGTTTTTTACGATATTCAAATTATTTAAACATGTTTTTATTACTAGAAAATTTTGGTTATCTTTTCAACAATACGATTTTTGACTCATTATCAGATCATCCAATTCATCCGTTTTGCTAACGTTGTAATTTTTATGCCATTTATGATCATCTGTCCATCGTGTAATAATATAAAAAGAATAAATAAAAACCCGTCATAGAATTGATGACGAAAAAGCAAATCTCTCAAACTTTAAATGGTAAAAAAAATAACCCTAAAACTTTTAAATCGTCACATTTGGCTGATTTAAATGCTATGACATGATCAATGAAAACTCATAACGTTACATCTTCTTAAAAAAAATATGAAAAACGAAGATTTATTTACGTATTAGATACAAACAACTATAAAACTACACATTTTTCTTAGTAATGTTTTATAAAGTTTCTTGTCATCAGAAGTTGGCGTAATTCAATCATATTATGATTTATACAGAGGGAAATGTGTAATCATATTATGACGATTCTTTGATGTTGTTTGTATCTGCCTAAATGTTGCAGTATTTAATGGTCCTAAAAATGTTGTTTGATTTCTTATTTAGTGTTTGGCGCCGTGCGCTGTACGGTGATAAATTTTGTTTCTATAAAAATCATGTAACAAAATTAAGATGAAACGTGATTCATTAATTTACTTGTAATGAAATGTAAAGTAGTCAAAGACCTTCCAACCTAGTGGTAAAGGCTTGGGCATGACATAATGATGAACCCGAGTTCGATCCCTGGAAGGGAAGTGTTGGCGACATTTAAGTGGGGCCATGTTTAGCCTCCAAATTTGCCGGGGATTAGTCGGGCTTTGGCCCGGACACTCTTACAAAAAAAATGTAAAGTAGAATGGATAATGTATTGCGTTTAAGAGGGGGTCAGAAAAGGGAAATTTATAAAAATAACCATTTTATACAACCTTTTGCCACAAAATAACCGAGTTTTAGAGGTTTTGCATATTTGACCACCCAGATCTACCCTAAGGACGATCCGTACACATATGGGGCGATCTGTACATGTTTGGGGCGATCCCCAATAGAATTCTAAAAAAAAATTAATTTTTTTTAAAAGACGAGATTACTGTTTACCCTCGAAGACCGGGTTTGACCTCGCCCTGGGGGGCGATCCAGGCTGTCCCATAGCCCCCAGGGGCGATCCAGCATTTTATTATTATTATTATTATTTTTGTGGTATTTTTAATAAAACTGATACGCCATTTAAGTTGTGTTTTTTAACTTTATAAGAACCAAAATTCATGGATAAGGTTTAAAAATAAACCATTATAATTATGGAGACGCAAAAATTATTTTTATCTGATTTAGGTTTCGTAAATCAGATATAATGTCTGATTTTTTCTTCCAAAATCAGCTAATTTTTTTTCGTAACCACAATTACCATTGTCTTATTTCATGCCGAAAAACCTTGAAATTTAAAATTAAATACGTAAAAAAACACAATTTATGTATTTTTCCATTTTTATTAAAAACACCCCTTAATTGTTAAATAAAAAACACAAAATAACAAAATAGAGGTCAAATTTCGTAAATCAGATATTATATCTGATTTGTTAATTTACTTGTAACAAAATTAAGATGAAACGTGATTCGTTAATTTAAGATGAAACGTGATTCATTAATTTACTTGTAATGAAATGTAAAGTAGAATGAATAATGTATTGCGTTTAAAACGTGGGCCAGAAAAACCAAACCCATATAATGACATCATTCAACTTAATCATATTCTCACCGATGTGGATAATCAAATCCAATACAAAAACTTGTTTTTATATAGTAATAAGTTGTAAACTTAAAAATACAGTGTTTAATAAGAAATAATAAATGTTATAATAAAATAATTTTGAAAGTACAATGATGTAGTAAAAAAGTCACATCACTATAGTACATGTGAACAACCTACGTGGACAATGAGGTGGCATGAAAACCCTGGTATAATGGGTAAATTTAAATCAAAAGGTTACCCAATGCTATAATTGGTAAATTTTTCAAAGTATAATGTCCTAATAAAAAATAGTTTGGAAATAGATTGTTGTAATAAGAAAAACTGAAAGTACAATGCTATAATAAAGAAATTTATGAAAATAGATTGCTATTTTGTATATTTTGTCCTTAATTTATTTGTGACAGAAGTAAAAATCATTTGTAATTATAATATTTGGTTTTATTTTAACATCGTTAATTTATTTCAAGTTAAAAAAGGTAAATCATAAAAAAAAGAAACAGATTTTATTTTTTATAATAAAAAGCGTAATTATTAAAATAGATTTGGATTCTTATCTCTAATTTTGTATCTCAAAAGTTGATTTGAATTACTAAAAGTTAGGTGGGGTTTGTTTTTTTTAAGAGGTGCTGAAGTCTGAATTCTGAATTCACTTCTGAATTTTAAGAGGTGGTTCTGAAGTCTGAAATCTGAATCAGTCAGACTGTTTGTTTTTACGTCTGAAGTCTGAAATCTGAATCAGTCAGACTGTTTGTTTTTACGTCTGAAGTCTGAAATCTGAATCAGTCAGACTATTTGTTTTTACGTCTGAAATTTTGAATCAATATAAACACGAACAATCGTGAGCTGTTGACATCGAGAGCATTCGAGAGATCGAGAGCTTGGACGGAGAGGCAGACAAAAAATCCTGAGCTGTTGACATCGAGAGCTAAGAGCGAGACCTTGAAATCGAGAGTTGAGAGCGAGATGGTGATGGAAGAGCGAGATGGAGACGAATAAATCGAGAGTTGAGAGCGAGATGGAGAAATCGAGAGTTGAGAGCGAGATGGAGATGGAGATGGGATGCGGCTCTGAAATTGATTTCAGACATAGAATTCCCACTTAATTTTAAGAGAATGGTAAGAGGTAAAAAAACTCTTAGTTTAAAAAAAAAACAAACAGTCTGAAATCACTTATGTCTGACCGATTAAGAGTTAAGAGACAATTAAATGAAAATATTTAAAAACAAACAGACCCTTAATCTCTTATTTGCTTAACAAACTTTATTAAATTAAAAATCATATTAAAATATATTTAAAACAAATTTTTTGAATTTTTAAAACTTAATAATTAGGTAAAAACATTATTATAAAATCCCAACTTGTACGAGCAAATAAAAAACTATTTTTATTCATTAATTACTTTACTTAAATAAAAATAAATCCTTACAGATATCTTTTTTGTTGTGTTTGATATCTGGATTAATAAGATCCTATATCGGTTGATAATGAGAACAAATGTTGTTTCTATAAGAGATTAGATACTGATTTAATCAGACGCGATTTAAAACCGTGAATGCAAGTCTGGACAAATCAGAGAATATCCGGTACGGTTGGTTTGAGATGTTAACAATGTTTTAAATGACGTGAGACGTGACATGACGACAAAGTCACGACGTTTTTTAAGGCGTACCTGAAGGCGATATATGCGTACATAATTTTGTGTATATATAATTGTATACGCTTGTGTTTTGAACAATCCCATATTAACTTTATATAACTAAAAAAGAACCATTTATATCAAATATATCAAGCTTACAAGAAAACGATATCAACAATTGTGGTCACTGAGTTTATTAGGGCTGATTTCTTGCAGTCACAGTTTGCCGGGATTAGTCTAGGTATAGCTTGAGACACTCTTTAAAAAAAAAAACAATATCAAGATTGCAAGCCTTAGTCTTAGTCGCCGTACATAATTATCATTTACCCTTCAAGTTGTATGTTTAAAAAGTTGATAAAAAACCCCTGTCCTACAAAATAATGTGTCGTAACGCATCGTAACATGCCATGATGCGTTACCACGGAAATCAAACCTCATAGTGGAGCCATAGGAGTTAACATGGCGACAAAGTCAAGACTCAATGTCGTAACGTGCCATAACGAGTTATTTAGAACCATGAATGTTCATAGCAAAATAATTGACATAATATAAAATACATATTTATTGTAGAAATTACGGTCTCCTTAAAATGAAATAAAATTGATTTCTTGCAACTTTAAAATGGTTTTTTCTTATTTTCGGCCACTGTTTTTTGAACACGTGATCTATAATATTAATAACACATGTAATAACCTTAACAATTAGCTACAACTACTTTTTGTTAACTTAAAGTAGTACACATTGATTTAAATTGAGGGCATTTTTATGACCAATAAAACCTATCATATGACAGAGTCAATTATACAGATAATCATGTACCCGAAACCTTGTATGTAGATTGGTCCTGCCATTAAAATAGGTGAAACAAAAAATTAAGAATACAAGAGAATATCGGTAAATTACTCAATTATCCATGTCAAATTTATAACCTTAAAACCTTTCAAGATTTCATTTACCCACCAGTCTCTTCCTCGTTTGTTTAGTTCTGTCATGTTCAGTCTCGTACACATTTGAAGCACATCTTTACATCAAGAATGTGAAGAAAATAGAGTTTGACAATGATATTTACAAGTGTTAATAACCATTTTTAGGACCCAAATTCATCTCTTAGGGGCCGTTTACCAAAATGCTTACCCGGTAAGTGCTTATCGATAGGATTCAACATTATAATTTATTTTGATACGTAAGATTTTTTACATCAAAACATATCGAATGCAACAAGTTACTGGGTAAGTGCTTACTTGGGTAAGAGTCGTCATTCTTACTTACCGGGTAAGACTCTCTATCATTTTCATTGCTCTTACCCGGTAAGATTTTTGGCCTTTCTCATGTTCATCCGATAAGGAAATTTATCCGGCATACACTTACCAAATAGTGTTTAGTAAACGGCTCCTTAGTCATTTTTTTCGGGAGATTTTCAAAGCATCACTATCTCCACAAATGGCAGTTCCGTGACTTGCATGAGTTAAAAGACAAAAAAATCACTTTTCATCCAGGTCCGTAAGTGAGCGAAAATTGAAAAAAAAAATCATTTTTCACCTATATCCGTAAATGATACTTTTAAAACGGGTGAAAAGTGAATATTTTTTATCTTTAACTTTTTGTTAAGTCACGAATAGGCCACTTGTAATATTTTAAAATATTCAAAAACAAATAGTAAAACATGAATTTAGGTGATGTTTGGAATTGCTTATTTGAAACAACTTATAATTTTCTACAAACATACTTATCAATTTATTATAAATCAGAAATGTTTAACTTCTTCAAAAACTTTTTATTACCGATTTAACATCGGTATAAGTTGTTTATCTAAACACTCAAAAATACTTATTACTAGTGTTACACCAGAATAAATCAATAAGTTGTTTTTATAAACAAACTCAAACAACTGATTAATCCATGAAAATAATTATTTATATTAATTTCCCAAAACTAAATTGGGTCCAGAAATATTCAACTTTAATTGTACCGCCCTCTCTCTTCTATAAATTTAAGAATCATGTGAGGGCTAGCATGACTACGAGTTGGCTGTATATGCCTATACTTGCCTTCTTCTCCTCTCTGTATTTCTGGTGTGCTAGCTAAAACAACAGAGCATCCATGGCGACGAGTGGGTTTGTTTTGTATCTGTTAGCCGGTTTCTCCCTCGCTATCTTATCGGTTTTCATGATATCCGGTCATGATACTTACAAAAGCAATCACCATATTCACCGTCCGTCTCCGAATTCAGTTGTTCTTCAAGCCGACGAGAAGACCTGGCCGGTGAGTTTCCGTAAATTTAACTTGTCTTCTCATTGTTATTATAATATGGACTCAAACCAATTATTTCGAACTTGGGATTTTGAATTTGGGTAAAAGGCTTTGGAGTTCGATTGGAGAATTGTGTTGGCTACGGTGATAGGGTTCTTGGGTTCTGCTTTTGGGACGGTCGGCGGCGTTGGCGGTGGCGGCATTTTTGTTCCGATGCTTACTTTGGTTGTGGGTTTTGATACCAAATCTGCAGCTGCTCTTTCCAAGTGTATGCTCTCTCTCTCTTTATATATATATATATATATATATATATATTAATTGCGAATTTGGGGAAACTGGAAAACATTTGCTCAATAAAATAGTAAGATATTTGTTCATAAACCTGACACCTTTGAACCCAAACATTATAAATGAGTTACAGTCACCAACTTCTTGGATTTGAATATGGTATTTGATCTCTGAAAGATCATGGGTAGATGGATTCATATCTCAAAAGGGTGTAAAGTGATTGGTAAAGTTAATCAAAGTTCACACACACACACACACACACACACACTCACTGTTTGACTTCTGAATATGTGAGATGTGTTAGTTTTTTCAATTTCAAAATCCCTTGACTGGATGGGGTTGCTCAAATGGTTTGAATCTGAATCAGTTTGATCATGTGGGTCTTCTGGAAAGTGAAATTGAGTGATTGAATGTTGAATTTGAATCTGGTGTTTGAAATCCTACAATCAGAACTGGAATCTCTTTGACAGATTGAGGGTTTACCAAATTTGATTCAAGAAATCTTGATGTTTTTTTTATGTGGGTATTGCTTCAGGTATGATAATGGGAGCATCAGCATCATCATTTTGGTACAATTTAAGAGTACCACATCCATGCCGAGAAGTACCGATTCTGGATTACGATTTAGCCCTCTTGTTTCAACCTATGCTCATGCTTGGAATCACCCTTGGTGTTGCTCTTAGTGTTGTATTTCCCTACTGGCTCATCACTGTTCTCATTATCATCCTCTTTTTAGGTACAATTTCTGGGTCTCTTTTTAAGATTTGATGTATAACAACCCGTTCCACTTTGATAGAAAAGTTGTTATAAGCCTAAAGTTGCGGGCCACCAATAACTTCCACTGTAGTTTTAAACGGATTTGGAGGTTATTAGCCTGCTGATTTGGGCTTGGCACGTTACATTCTACTCGATTTTGACAAAGAATCTTGGATTTATTGCATCTGAATCAAGATTATTGATCTAATTATTGCTTAATTTAAGTTTGAGAAGGTGATGGATTGATCTCTATTTTATTATCAAGTAGTTTACATGTTACGAAACCAAGGTTTCTTTGCGATTTTTTTAATTATTTGTCAATATAAACAGCTCCTATTTAAATTGATATCTGTTTATTGATTGAAACACTAATCATTGATGTTTCTTGATCTGGCTGACTTAATCTATACTCTCGCTGTCCCGAAACAAAAGCATTGTTTACTATTGATGATGTATCAATCTGAGATTACTTTTTTGTCGTTACAATACCATAAGATTCTTTTTATCTTGTCGTTTGATTTTTGTCTAATATCACCCCGATGATTGTTGATAGGGACGTCTTCACGGTCTTTCTTTAGGGGCATCGAGATGTGGAAGGATGAGACGATACTGAAGGTAAGAATACCTTTAATATTTCAGTTTTGAGAACGAATATTATTCATCATGAATATAATGATTATTCATTATGAATACTTTTCAAAATGAATATTTATCACGAATAAAACATGAATAGTTGGCTCCTGGTTTTCAAAATATTTACTGTTTTCGTTTGAACCTGCCTTTCAGTTATTACGACAACTATCCAATCTTTTTGTGTAACCTTTTTTTTTATTCGGATGATGCAGAAAGAAATGGCAAAGCCACGAGAAACGTTTGTTAATTCTCGAGGGGAACGTAAGTTGCTCAAAGATCCGTTGAATTTGTTTGGTGTTATAATGCAATTTTACGTATAAGCCTTTCGATAATTTCTTTGCATCGTTTCTGCTTTCAGTTCTAATCGACACTTATGAGCCTTTGCTTCCTAGAGAAGAGAAAACTCCAATGGTGAGCATCGACTGCTTTAGTATCTGGACTTTAACTTCTCAAATAGATTTTGATTATGTCTAAACCTTTTTCCCGACAAATTTGCAGCAAATATTTACATTTAACTTACGCTGGAATAAGCTTATGCTCTTGGTTGTCGTATGGGCTGCCTTTCTAGTTCTTCAGATCATCAAGGCAAGTAGTTCTCGTGCAATTATACTTCATTCGTCTCATAAAATCTCTACTTCTTTTGCAATGCTAATAACCGTTGCTATAGACAACAAAGTCAGTCTTATAGAACCACAAAGGTGGTGACTGATTGGTTTGAGCTTGGCTCCAAAGGTCAAATGTATCAGGAGGTCCCAGGTTCAAATCTAATGAGGAATAAAAATCCCTTTATGGCCACGGAGGTTCAAATGCGGTGACTCCGGGCTATCTGCAAAACAGGTGGTCGCCCTGGGATTAGTCGGCTCGCATAGCGGGTTGGATATCCAGGTTAATAAAAAAAAGTCAGTTTTATAGGACGTCAAAGAGTGTCATAAATCATAATATACTGCTTTATAGGATTTAACTTTATTGGACCAAACAATTGTGTGTCGTATATAAAAGTGTTACAATAAGATGCTAGGATGTTTTTGGGCATTCTAACAAGTATTTAGGACACTTTTGAAATAAAATGTCCTATTAGTCTTTTTATATTACTTATTTGAAAAAATGTCTTATAAAACAAATGTCCTATAAAACAATGTCATGGGACATTTTTCAAAAGTGTCATATAAAAAGACTAATATGCACTTTATTTCAAAAATATCATAAAAAACTTGTCAGAAAGCCAGAAAGCTTGTTATCATCTTATTATAACACTTTTATATAGAACACGCAGTTGTTTGGTCCTATAGACCTAAGTCTATTAGGACATTCAGACATATTTGGCGTCTTATAAACCCGATTTTGTTGTAGTGCCTTGAATAATATCTAGTGAGGGAATCTTGTGGACTATCGAATGATGATAACGGGTAGCTTGAAATTTTGCCAAGAACGGACCTTTTTCGATATGGGTCATCTCAAAATGGGAACTTTTTGCAATTTCTAAAAGATTCAAATGCATGTGTTCTTGAATCCTAATTCTTGGCCTCTTTGTATCTTCTGCAGAACGATTTAGTAGTTTGCAGTACATGGTATTGGGTACTCACGGTTGCTCAGGTACGGTACAGTTTCGAGATAGCATTCACTGCCTTGTCGGCACTGTACAAAAATGCACGAATGTGGGTACGATCTGAGCCCGTTTTGTTTGTTTCAGTTCCCAGCAACGCTAGCAGTTTTCGGGTACGAATGTGTTAAGTTGTACAAAGAAAGCAAGAAGAGGAAGAGCTTGGGGAACACTGAATCGGTGTGTGAAGCTTCCATCGAATGGACTGTTCCCCATCTTGTATTCTGTGCACTTTGTGGAATCTTGGGCGGCACCGTTGGCGGCCTTTTGGGGTCCGGTGGTGGCTTCATTCTTGGCCCTCTGTTACTTGAGATCGGTGTCATACCACAGGTACACAAACTGAAAGAATATTCGGTTTCATTAAATGGTATAATACGACAACCGTATGTTGTCATATTTAAAAGTGTCATTTAATTCTTTCGTTTTGTTGTTGAACAGGTGGCAAGCGCGACAGCGACGTTTGTGATGATGTTCTCGTCATCCTTATCCGTGGTGGAGTTCTATCTACTCGACAGGTTCCCGATCCCTTATGGTACATTCCCGTCACCATCTCATGATAGTCGTTTTTTCTCAAGATACGTAAAAACCCGCATACGATTTTAACTTTTTACGTTCTTACAGCATTATACCTCATGTCGGTATCCATTTTGGCCGGTTTCTGGGGACAGTTTATCGTAAGAAGAATTATTACATTTCTAAAGAGGGCTTCACTCATCGTCTTCATTCTTTCTGCTGTCATCTTTGCCAGTGCTCTTACTATGGGTAAATTTCTCAATCTTTTATTCCGTAACAAAATCGGCCTTATAGAATGCTATAAATTTCTCTATCTTTTACCTTAAGGTTTCGTTTCACATGATTTTTTTCCATGTATAGTATTTAACGTATTGATTAACATATATTTGTCTCACAATTTGTTTGTATCGTATGTAATCCTTCCACAATGTGAAACTCTTTTACGTGTATTTTTTGTTTCACAAACACATCTAAATGTGAAACAAATATATGTTAATCAATATTCTAAATCCTAGTGGTAGATAGAAAAAAATCATATGAAATAACACATGATGCACAAGTTCTCAAGATTATCATAATTTCATGGATTCTCAAAAGAATGTCCTCGTAGAAGAGAATTAGGTTTTATTTTGAAGTTATATTGGTAAAATATAGGTATGTTCCATCTTGTTCCATGGGATGGGGGTGGAACACATATGTTCCACTTTGTTCCTGTCTGTTCCATGTTCCACATTAAAGTCCTGCCAAACATGGAACAACGATCCTTGTTCTGTTTTGTCATGTCATGTCTAGTGTACCAAATACACCCTTAATGAACGAAAGGTACTAGAGACCGGAACGGTGTCGGGACCAGCCGACCTGATTGCAAAGTAGCTTAATTGGTCCCGTCTCGGGACCGGTTTTGGCCATCACTAGCGGAAGGTGTTTTAAAACCCCATGCTACCATTTATCCTTCTCAAAAGAAAGGTTAAACAATCATGCTATCGACTTATTGTAACAACTTTACGTAGAATACACGATTATTTAGTCTTATAAACTTAAGTCCTATAAAACAGTTTACTATGACATTTAGACATATTTGATGTCCAGTAAAGCAGGTTTTGTTGTACTGTGTGCTTACGGAGTTGTACTTATATGCACAGGGGTTATTGGAATCGAGAGGAGCATCAGAATGATCCACAACCATGAATTCATGGGGTTCCTTGAGTTCTGTAGCAGTAAGTAAGCACTCAAAAGTGATTAATGGTATTTATGTACAGAATTATACAGCAGTGTTGAGGAGGTGCTTTAGGCCAATGTGCGTTGGCCGATCGACCGCCCGCAAACAAGCGTTGTTATGATTCATATTCATTGTTACTGAGTCTCATGTGGCTGTGGAAATAGGGTTTTGGGGGTCGATGTTAACCAGTCGGTTAACAACAGCGCCACCACCATCGCCGCCATGCCACCGCCACTGTGGTCTAGATTTGTAGTGTGGAATAAAGTTTCGGGTTGCGAAGGAGTGTTAGCTAGCGTTAACACGAAAAGCAACCTTCAATTTGTTGGATTAGTATTTGCATTGAATTATATTTGATTTATTCTGCATATAATTAAAAGTTGCAACTTCGTATGATATCCAAACCACCTGCTATGCGAGCCGACTAATCTCAGAGCGACCACCTGTTTTGTAGATAGTCCGAAGTCATCGCATTTGAACCTCCGTGGCCACAAGAGGATTTTTATTTCTCCTTAGATTTGGACCTGTGACCTCTTGATATTTTTTTACCTTTGTAGCCAAGCTCAAACTAATAAGACACCACCCTTGTGGTTTATTATTATTATTATTATAAGATAAAAGGTGAGAAACAAATATTCCATAATTGGAAGGGACGTAAAAGGATAAGTTTTTTTATTATTATTTTAAATGATTAAATGTTTAAATTATTTTTTAATGAAAAAATTACGAAACTTTTTCGTTTTAAATGATTAAGTTTTGAAACTACTTTTTAAATAAAAAATCATTAAACTTTCTCATTTTGATTGATTAAATTTCTAAATATAGTTTTCAACAAAATAAATGATCAAACTTTTAAAAATTGGTTAAACACATTATTTTAATCTAAAAAAGTACTTGTAACCGACTAGAAAGATCTTAAAGTAAAATTACTTATAACCATCTAAAAATATATCAAAAATAGGGAGATCGTTGACATGGGCCAAATGTGTGATAGCCGAGGACAGAGACTGTCATGGGGGAGTGATACCATTGTTTGCGAGGGGTCTTAAAGATGTAGAATTTGGAAACTGTAAAACTGATTTAGGTCTTAATATTTTAAGACCTTTCTAGTCAGTTACATATAGTCTTTTTTTTTTGTTAAAAAAAAACAGACTATCAAAATTTTAAAAGTTTGATAGTTTATTTATTACAGATAAAATATTCAAGAATTTCATCATTCAAAATGAGAAAACTTTATGGTTTTTCATTCAAAAAAATAGTTCAAGTACTTAATCATATCAAAAAAGAACTTAACGATTTTTCTATTCAAAAAAATAGTTAAAAGACTTAATTATTCAAAACATGATAGTTTATTAGGTTTTTATAAAAAAAAAAAATTCAATAAAATAAAGAGCTTACTTGTTTAAAATAGTCATTCTGGATAATCCAATTCATATTATAACAACTTTTACAATTTGTTAAAGTGCTACTTGTTAAATGTTAACAAAAAAGCGTCACTTACTTCCTAACTCAGTAAAACATCGCTTATAAAATATTAACTATTTCGATCAATTGAATAAGAAAGTACAACGTATCGGGGCCTAAAATAGGCATAGTGGACAATTATCCTTTAGAAATAAATATTCCCAAAAGTGGAAGGGACAAACTAATTTTGCCTTTTCAAGTGATATGATAACCAAAAACAAAATGAGACCACAACTTCAAATTCTCATCTTCACCCATGATTTCCTCTCTAAAGTAAATCCATTTATTTACAGTTTTATTTGTTTTGTTTTAAAAAAAAAAAAATGTTGAATTCTGAAGTCTTATATCACTTTTGATTGATAAGAGGTGATGTTGAAGTGTCAAATTTGAATTAATAAAACTGTTTGTTTTTTTTAAACTGATGAACGTCTGAAGTCAAAAATCTTAACCAATAGTTTGTTTTTGTAAAATCAGGTGCAAACATTTTTATCAAATGCTCTTGATTTTTATGAAATTTCCATTGTTGAAATTCATCTCAATAATTGTTTAATAGATGGAATACAGTAAGAACCTTTTGGATACCTTTCAGACTTCCGATGCTATCGGGAATGCCGTCGGTGAGTTTGTTTGCGGAAGGACCAATAATATAGATCACCGATAGAAGTTCTTGTTTCACATTAATCTTCTAAGCTAACTTATACGTACAAAAATTATACGTGTGTGCGTGCGCGCGCACACACACACACACACACACATATATATATATATATATATATAGAGAGAGAGAGAGAGAGAGAAGGCGGGGGAGCATTTCACATGGGGGATGAAAGGATGGTGGCGTCCTTGGTGGATAAAGAATCAATAACCAAAGAGAATAAAAAAAGAAAATAAGAGGAATTAAGATATTAGTTTTCCTCTTATTTATTTCAGACCCTATTAAGTGATAAGATGTTCTTAAAATAATAAAAAAAACAGTCTGAATTAGAAAAAGTCTGAACGAATCAGACATAAATGATAATTAAGAACTGAAAATGAAAAAAAATAAACAAGGCCTAAAACTTGCCCGCGGCATGTAGTTCATGCTGTGAAGGAGTAAGGTGATTTATCAAAAACACAAAACATGTTCCGTGTTCGTTCTCAACCCCCAGCTTAGCTTCAATCGTTGGTTCAGCCAAAAAAATTGACTCCTCATATTGATGTCTGTAAAGGCGGGTTTCATGTGAGACCTATTAAAATTATCAGTAATCAACTTTTTATCCAAATAAGGATAAAAATTATTATTATTGTTATTCTGTTATTTTTTTTATCCTTAATTATCAATTGTTAATTAACTTTAGTAAAATAAAGTGGTGACAAGTTTGCTTTCTCATTCTCCTTCAACTTGTCAAAAGTGGTTAGAAATATGATTTGTTAATTCATATATCATACATTTAAATTTTATAATTCAATATTAAATAGCAGATTATCGGTGATATTATACCAGATAAACGACAACAAAAATACTGTTTACTAAGTCTTTTTTACATTTAAAAAACCATGTAAGTCCAATGTTATTGAAACGAGACCAAAGCAAATTAACATAGTATATTTAACTCGAAAGTAGAGTTTGAAAAATTGTGAGATCTATGAGAACTTCTACCAAAAGGTCTTGTTTCACGTGATTTTTTCTCCCGTCGATATATAATGTACTGATTAACGTATGTTTGTTTCACAATGTATTTGTTTCATATGTATTCAGTTCACAATGTGGAACTTATTTACATGTACTTTTTGTTTCACAAACACGTAAGAAGTGTTCATATTGTGAAACAAATATATGTTTTAAATCCTAGTCTTAAATGATAACAAAAAAATCATATTAAATAACACATTATGTACAAACTTTCAGGTTTATCACAATTTCATGGGTCCTAAAAAAGACAAACATGTATGTATATATATATATATATATATATATATATATATATATATATATATATAGAGGGTTGGGTTCACGTGAGACCAAAGATTTTTCGTGAGACCCATAAGACCAATTTATGTTCATTGATCAACATTATAAGCTAATGATTTAATGGTCTAAAGTTGCAGTGACAATTTTATGATTATTGAGAAGTCTCGTGGCAATTTTGTGATTATTGAGAAGTCTCGTGGCAATTTTGTGATTATGAATGTTAACATTGTAGATCTAATCCAAGAGTTGAGAATTGGTCTTACGGGTCTCACGAAAAACCCTTGTACAAACATATAGTTCTCATTTGATTAAGCCCCTATATATATATATATATAGACTTGGGATCATGTGAGACCAGCCTGTTTTCGTGAGACCCGTGAGACCAGCATTTTACACTTGAAACTTC
>NC_037537.1:26869161-26871384 GCF_001531365.2 Cynara cardunculus var. scolymus
GTATAATACAGCGAGATACATCCATTCAATAACCATCCAACTAATATCCAATTAATAACTATATATAATTATTAAAACTTATATTATCGTTTTTTAGTTGATATTTATATATTAAGACATAAACCTTAGAATTTCAAGGGTGTGATGGTAATWTACTACAAAATTGGTTTTTAGTTATTGACTTAAAATATTTAATTCACTAACTAATTAAATAAATAAATTATCAGAYTAAATTTAACGGATCAATCCATTTCATTAGCCCACAAATTTCACCGGCTTGGGCCTGGTTTTCTTAGCCCATTAATGAATTGATAACCTTCTTGTTCACCCAATACCAGATTACCGTAGTGATGGCCAAAATGGGCTCGGTCCAGCCCGGGACTGATACGATCTGGTTATGGATCAACGGTCCGAGACCAGTTATCTTTTTTATAAAAATTCAAGGCCCGGTTAGAGAGCGGTTACGGTTTTATAGTACTGGTTATAGACCGGCCGATCTTTTAAACAAATTATGTCTTCATATATATTATCAAAATTTTCATGTTCTTTTTGAAGTGTTCCAATATTAAATTTCAAAAATCGTAATTATGAAGTGCATTTGAATGACCCAATTAGAGATTTAAAAGTGTATTTTAATAAGATATTGTGCAAACAAATTATTTATGTGTTCAAAAATGATTTTTGGAAGAAAAAAATTGGAACTGGTAATTCCCTTTTTTATCGGTTTCAGTTCAAGATAGGAAGATTGACAAAGGTCCCAATAGATCACATTTTGATTGCACTTTCAGTCCATCACAATGAACATCTTTAATGGTTTTATCCAATGGGGTGTTTGGTTAGAGGTATTAGACAGTAATCAATGAAATGAAAATAAAAGAAACTGTTTGGTTTTCTATAATATAAATATAATGAGATCATTTCTCTAGAAGCCTAAAATTTCATTTCTGGTTAAACTGGGAGAGGGAGGAATGAAAATTCATTCATATTTTCATTTTCATTTTCATTCCTCAGCATAAGTCAAACAGACCCTAAATATTTCAACCTTTATTCAATTTTTTAGTAAAAAAATTCTTAAGATTATTTACATTATGTTCACAGGAGACTCCAGTGGTGAAGCTGGTATGTATTATCATCGTAGTCTAGTAGCTTCTGCCATTATTTGAGGGGTTCCTAACCAAAATAACCCCCTAAAATATCAAAATTACATTTTTTATCCTAAAATTTAAAAATCTAACAAACCAACCATTCGTTACCCTGTTAGCACCGTTTGGTACATACAGAACTAACGTGCAAAAAAAGTTCTTGACCTGATGTGACTTGGCGCTAGCAACGTTGACCATGACCAGTTAACCAAAAACCAGTTTGGTTCAATGGGTTTAATTATAAGAATGGCAACGGGCTCGGTCGGACAGGTTATTGGTATCCCTATTCCTGAAACTAATAAGTAAAACCGTCCCCGTAACCATCCTGATCCCCATCGGGGATCTTATCGGGAATCCCCGTCGGGTCCCCGCGGTTTCCCCGATCACCGTTTGGGACACCGTTAAAGGTAAATATCATTCTTTTCCCGTTGGTTTTCCCAGTCGCAGTTGGTAATACCTGAACCCGAACCGACTAAAATAAATTACAATATGTTAATTTTTTCACAAGTAAAAGTAAATTATATTTTTTTAAAGATATAAGTCTAAATGTCTCAAACATAATCAAACCAATTAAAAACAACATCTTAGATTATAATATAAATTAAAGTAAATAGAAACTCAAACATCATGCAATTAACATCACAATTTTACGATTAGACAAATAAACTAGGCTTTTCTGTGAACATTGTTTGAGATGTAAAGTTAAAGTGGATAAAAGTCTTTCAAATTTTAATGTTAATATTTTCTTTTAATGATATGATATATCTATATATATGCATATAAATTAAAATTAATATATATACACATATCAGGCCGGTCTAGGCCAGTGATCACAATCCCCATCCCCGTTAAAATCCCTGAATATGTACCCGATCCCTGTCCAGTCCCCAATAAGATTTCCTCAAACCTGACCCGAAAGTTTCAGTTTTCACCATCGATTTTGAATTTTTTTGCGATCTCTATTTAATTATGGTTTGGGCGAATTTTATATATTTTTTGAATTTTCACATATAAAAATACTAATATAAACTTACATATACCTAATCGAATTTGATAAATATAAATTCTTAAATATATATAT
>NC_037537.1:26873330-26879681 GCF_001531365.2 Cynara cardunculus var. scolymus
TCAAACATATATTTTATTCAAAAATAAAAACATCATTGCTTTCTCAAAATCACATAAAGTCATATTATAACATCAACTGAGATAAAAAATAAAATGAAATATTAAAATCACGATGTATCTCGCTACATTGCGCGAGCACGCTTCTAGTATATATATATATATATATATATATATATATTATATTTCAAATATGTATGTTTCACAAAATATGAACCGAATGGAAGTTATTTTACAAGCATTTTCAATATATTAATTTCTATAATCGTATTAACTTTTTAATAYATAAACATTATAAGTTTTCCGTTTTGTTGRTTTAGGATACCACTTTTCCRATACGGGTATGAATCGACGAGCTACTTCACTTTCTCCGSCCGCCGGCCGGCATTCCCGGTCCTTGTTCTTACGGTAACCGATTTGAAGCCAATTTAATAAGTTTAAGTTCTTCTATRAKAGTCGTTAAACCATTAAAAGAAGAACCAYCTGGTTTAACAACTTGTTTGGCTATCACGGATATCGCTTCTGACCTGCTTTTGATGCTTTCAGCTATGGCGGATCCACCCGTTAGTATCCCAATAGCCTCTATTATGCTCCCTTTTCCCACGATTGGGCTACTGATCWCTACACTCGAGTTCCAAACGTCTGCTCCCACACCCACTCCTATCCCTAAAAGCTCCACCARCTTCTCGTTGTAAAACTGATCGGCGTACAATGGCCAGGTGATTAACGATACACCGGCGACCATTGCTTCAAGCACAGAATTCCAGCCGCAGTGAGTCACGAACCCTCCTATGGCCCGATGTTGTAGGATTTCCACCTGCGGTGCCCATCCGGTCAAGATTAAACCCTTATTTTCCTTCTCGATCCTCGCCTGAAAACCTTCCGGCATCCCATCGATTCCTTCCTCTCCTCCCTTCTTCCTCACCACCCAAACAAACGGTTGTTTAGATTCTTCCAACGCCAATGCAATTTCGGTGATCTGATCATCTGGGAATCTCACGCTGCTACCAAAACAAACGTATATCACTGATTTTGGTTTTTGATTGTCGAGCCAACTCAGAGAAGTGTGCATTTCTGATACACCGCCGTTGTGGTAATCGTTCTTGAAAAATTGAAAAAGAGGACCAATAGGCCAGATTTTGGTACCTTTAAACGTATTGTTGTGRTCCACATATGCTGGTTCAATCTCGTAGAATGTGTTGTGAACCAATCCGTAACTTCGCTTCTCCGATCGTTCAATCTCTTCCATTATCTCACCCAATCTGGTCTTGACTTTGAGATGCTCCGACACCTGGGACCTCTTCATCGTGATTTTATCCGGTRAATCAGGAACCACGAAACTCTCGGATTCCGATTTCACCTTATCATGAGGTGCATGAACTTTCAAGCYATGGAGAACGGATTGATAAAGGAAATTAGATGGATGAAAATACAGTCTCGGGATTTTGAGTTCATCGGCGAGGTCAACGGTCCACGGGTAGAACATGTCGGAGAAGATGCAATCAGGAGCAAGTTCACGAATCATCTGTTCCATTGGTGTCTGGAGTAGCATCATGCCACGGAAGACTGCATTTATTGCTTCTGWAMTAGTGGCAGTGCCTATATTTTCTACTCCGATGGGCAGTCCGACCTCTGATGCCGGAAAGTTTATGGTGTGGACATCGACAGGGTAACCGGCGGCGATGTCAAGGTCAATAGAGGGTCGAAACGTGAGGGCATTGTGGACGGTGGTGATGATGGTGGAGCGAACTCCACGGGCGGCAAAGAGCCTGGCGATTTGGACTAGAGGGATCATGTGGCCAGGAGCTAAAAAAGGGATGAAGACAACATGAAGGTTGTTGCCGCCGGTATCCATGGTGCGGATGTATGTATATTTTATCTCCGATGACCTTTGATCCTTCCYAGTTCCCTCCGATTCTTGTTTGGGAGGCGGGAGGCCTTTTTCTTGCGTCCTTTTAGAGCAGAACATATTTTCCCTTTATATGATTAAATTCATATAATATCTACTGACACCCCTTTAGATTTTATGTAGTCAGTTTTAGTCCCTAAACTTTTATTTTATCACAAAACTAAGTGTTGTGAGCCCACCGGCGAATGAGGGCTAAACGGTATTTATAGATTAAAACTATATAAGGAAACTAATTAGATCGCAGAACATGTCTTTTTATATAAGGAAACTAATTAGACGGCTAACTAGACAGCAGTACATATTCGGAAACCTACAAATATAAAAGAGAATCAAAATCAAATACACAAATTTAGAAATTTTTATTTAATCAACCAAAAATCCAAAAAAGTTATCTGTAACGATGGAATTCGATTAAATACRTGTCGAATATGACGTATGGTCTTGTTATTTGTTCAAAAGATAAATGYGAGCCTTTACTACCTACCCTTACCTGTCCGCATTGAAGGGGTCAGATCATARACGGACCTAGAGGGGTGGTTAGGTGGCACGTGCCACCCTATTGTTTCTCCGTGGTAAGGTAAAAAAAATTAGGTTCGTGAAAGGTGCAACCAATTTATTGTAGAAGGTGCAGCTGTTTTATATGGTGCCACCGTATCCAAAAATTCTTGGGTCCGTCCCTGACTCAGATACATCAGAGACTTTCATTGAATAYGGGTACAGAACGAATGTGTTTATTTTTCAAATGATTCATATCGTCAAGTGCACCCATTCTGAAAATTCCATATGAATTTTCCTCYTTTCATGTCCCCTTTCTCACCCAGTCCTACCTACTCTATCTATTCGAGGGGTGAGAGTGAGGGTATCTTTTTTGGGTCTATGTGTATTTGCTTAGTCGACTCCCTCGCCCGTTGCTCAAACCGAATCACGCCAACATTATGGAAGTTACTGGATYGTGTAAAATAAGCGTCACATTTAGTTCAGCAGTTTATTGAGATTTTAAATCAACTATTTTGCTCAAAGATGTTGGATATTGACCATTCGTTAGCTTGGCAAATCATGCAAAACTCAATTTCATCGTTGATATTTCAATTCAACCATTTTGCTTGTAGATGTTGGATATTGACCGCATGAGCAAAACTCAGTTATGTTATTTTGACCGGTTGAGTCAAGGTATGTGGGCAATTTGGATCGTAAAATACCGTACTCCCTTTGTTGTTAGGAACGATGCAAAATTCAATATTAATACTTACTTACTGGGTAAGATTTTTAATCCATCAAAACAACATCGTATACGATATATAATTTACTTGATAAACACTAACTATGGTAAGAATCTTTACCATTACTTACCGTGTAATTCTTAAATAACTTGATGGGTAGATTATAAGTTTGTCTCATAAGACATAAAGTGATGCTGAAACCAATATATCACACTTCCCATCAAGTTCCTCCTCACCTTTTTGTGTATAAATTAAGCTAGTTGGAGAGTTGGCTTAATTGGGTTTTTCCATCGAACAGGTAATTGGTCATTGGTTTGGCTTTATGAGTACTATCTGCTGATTTATATACTATTCAACATGCCAAACTCTGTCTGTTTCTATCTGTGTCTTCATTTTCGGTCTTGGTCATGGACCCAAACAAGCAAAAACTAACCACGATGGTGGTGTCTAATTGGTTTGAACTTAGGTTTCAAAGGTGAAATATGTATGAAAGTCTCATGTTCGAATCCAAGGAGGAATAAAAATCCCTGGTAGTCACGATGGTTCAAATGCGGTGACTCCAAGCTACCTGCAAAACAAGTGATTGCCTTAAGATTAGTCGACTTGCATAAAGGGTTGGATATCTAGGTTAATAAAAAAAAACAAGCACAAACTGACCGGCCAGGATTGAACAGATATATAAATCGGTTATGCTCTAAGTGTAAAAAAGTGGTTGATGTTCTAAATATATGCAACTCAAATATCATCTTATATATATATATATATATATATAGAGAGAGAGAGAGAGAGAGAGAGAGAGATGTTGATTATTATACAACCCTTGACATTTGTACAACCAATACAACTCAATCTCAACCGTCCATTTCATTTGATTAATATGTGATTTTGATTGTTTCCTAATATAAAGTATTGATCATAATTAATGAACCATATTCATCTTCCATAAATATAGAGGATCGTTTAAATAAAAACCACTCAATTTGTACAAACCGTGAAAACCTCATTCAACCAATCATAATTTTTTATTTTGTTCATTTTTTTTTTGTAATTATGAGATGTTGATTAACCATTTTTATTGTGGAGAGTGTTAATCATGGATATTATCATCTTCATTATTTTAATTTTAAAGAAATACATGAAACAGTTTATTAAAATTTCATTAAATATTATATGAAACAATTTCATAATCATATATGAAACAAATTCATTAAAAAAAGTATTATATGAAACAATTTCACAAGATTAAACAATTTCATGAAAAAATTTCATAAGATTAAACAATGAAATCGACGTATGAGGTGGTTTGTACGGTTTGTACAAATTGAATGGTTTTCATTTGATCGCTTATATATATATATATATATATATATATATATATGTGTGTGTGTGTGTGTGTGTGTGGGGTTATATAATATATATAATTAATGCAACAAGTTTCATCATTATTTATTAACATGGATATCCAACCCGTTATGTGAGCCAATTAATCCAGGATGACCACCCGTGCCGGATTAACTTCCCAAAGGTTCAACCCGTAAGGAATTATTATAGATCTTGATAATTGAAAATGTTTCCTACTTATACATAATTATTTGAGTTAAGTTTTACAGTAGAGACAATATTTGATTATCATAAGAAAGATAAATCTCTGTTTCTTATATAATCGAATTGTCAATGATTTAAAGCAGATAAGCTAAATAGATCGAACAATAAAAATAAATATCATTGTTGAATATTTAAATTTTTAATATTTTAGGGATGCAAATTATTTTTCACAAAAATAGAAAGACTCATAACAACACATACCTATAGGCTAAGCACTTCCTCGTTTTATATGTATATTCATATTTTGTTTAACCTGAGGTTAAGTAATCTTTTTGCAACTGTTCCATCTTATCTGGACCACAAAAGGATTCAGTTACATTTGGATGCCATTTGAACTAGATTTTAGTTCAGTTTGTGAAAAACTGAGATATGATTACGAAAAGAATCATTGAAAATCAGAAAAGAAAGAAGAATTATATTATATCCAATATTAGGCCTTGAAACGGAATCTTGTTGAACAAAAAAGTTGTATTCGGATACAATGGATATGCTCTGCGACGGAAGGATTTGAACCTCCGAATAGCGAGACTAAAACCCGTTGCCTTACCACTAGGCTTTGCCCCATTTATATTTGTATTCGTCACAATCCAATCCAACTATCTATAAAAAATATTTATTCTTTATAGAATATATTATAGATTCGTGCTAGGATTTTGACATGTGTATATCTAGAATTCAACTGAATTTATTGGTTATTGCATATAATTCAATTAAGATATTATATGAAAGTATGATTTCTTCTATTATGCTTTGAGATTTGGAGGATTTTTGATTGGGCGGAAAAAGAAGGATTTTTTTTGTCTACCTTACTTTCTTCACTTTTTTCTTATATCAATAACCGATGAAAGAGTTGTCTGCAAGTTGAAAACCGTCAAAACCAAGGCTACTTAGGACACGAAATATTAGGGAATAATGTACTGCGGTCTAAGGAGATAAAGGCACGCATCAAAGAAAAGTTAATAGCTCGATGGTCATCAAAGCTTTATTCCGTTTTGAAATCATAGTCAAATCTTAAGGGAGCATTTAGTTCGTCAGAATCCGCCGGAATCTAATGGAATTGGAATGGTCAATTCCGTTGACCAAATTTCATTCCAACGTTTGGTTTCCAATGGAATGGAATTGAATTCCAAAGATTCCCGGATTTGAGGAATTCACCATTCCTTGCAAAGATTGAAATCCATTCCATCCAAAAGTGTCTAAATGACATAAATACCCTCATTGCACTATAAACCCGAGTCGCTCCATCAAAGAATCGATGCTTTCATCAAAGACTTTGAACTGCTACCAAAATCATCGCACGAACTGCTTTCGATTTCTATTTGCTTCTTTCTGATTTCTGCTACTTGTTTCTGATTTCTGTTTGCTTTCATGTTTCGATTTCGTTGGAATGTTTCTGATTTTCGCTACTTCTTTCTTCTGACTGATAACAAAATCATCGCAAAAAATGCTTTTGACAAATACTGCTTTCAGGTATCGACCGAATTGTTACTTGTTTCTTCGATTTCTGCTACCTATTTCTGATTTCTGCTACTTCCTTCTTCGATTTTTGCTACCTATTTTTGATTTCTGAATGTACTATAAAGCTGATTTTTGCTACCTATTTCTGATTTTTGCTACTTC
>NC_037537.1:26880392-26881674 GCF_001531365.2 Cynara cardunculus var. scolymus
TGCTACTTCCTTCTTCGATTTTTGCTACCTATTTTTGATTTCTGAATGTACTATAAAGCTGATTTTTGCTACCTATTTCTGATTTTTGCTACTTCCTTCTTCGATTTTTGCTACCTATTTTTGATTTCTGAATGTACTATAAAGCTGATTTTTGCTACCTATTTCTGNCTATTTCTGATTTTTGCTACTTCCTTCTTCGATTTTTGCTACCTATTTTTGATTTCTGAATGTACTATAAAGCTGATTTTTGCTACCTATTTCTGGTAGGAGGCACCATAAAAGTGATTTTTGCTACCTATTTCTGCTACCGTTTGCTACAGCAAGAAATTTCTTCTACTGTTTGCTACCTGCTACGACAATAAATTGCTTCCGAATGCACTACTTGCTACTGTTTGCTCTTGGCTTCAATTTTTTGATTGCTCTGTTGTTTGCAAAATCATAATTGTTACCTAGATTATAATTTATGTGTATTTTGAAAGCTGTTTGCTTCAATTTTCGGCAAAATAAACATCAATTGATTATAACTATTACCTAAATTATAACCGGTTGCTTCAATTCCTAAAAAAAATATCAAATAAAGAGTATTTTTGTCTTTTTTCATCATTCCATTCCAATTCTATTGCAAACCAAACTGAAGATTCCAATTCATTAGACAGATTAAATTTCATTCCTACCAACCAAACATTTGGTGAAACCTAATAACATTTTATTACAATTTCTTTCAAATTCTTATTCTTTTAACAAATTTCAATCCTTCAAAAATCATACAAGGCTAAAAATGTAAATTCTAGCTACCAACTCCATTTAAAATTTTCTAATTTTGTTTAAAACAATATAAGTGACAAATAGAAAATTAAATCCATCCCCTTCTTCGTGACGAGAAAACTTATGATCAACAAAAATTAATTAGTATTTATAACACAAATTTATAGTTATGTTAAATTTGTTTTTTTCCCAGTGTATAATACTTATATACGATAAATAAAACAAATAAATTCACACATACTTTTCACATTTGGTGAGATTTGAACCTTTAACCTCTTAAAAAACCAAATACAAAGTAATCTATACTATATTATAAAGCATTTGGCTAAAACTCTTAAAAACTCTTAAAACTCTTAAACTCTTAAAACTCTTAAACTCTTAAAAACTCTTAAAACTCTTAAACTCTTAAAAACTCTTAAACCTTTTCATCTCTATCCGATTTCATCCCATATTTGAATTCGTGTAACTAACTGCAGATAAACACAATCAAATACAGGATAAACATCTCATTTTAAAT
>NC_037537.1:26881774-26886755 GCF_001531365.2 Cynara cardunculus var. scolymus
ATTAGTTTCAGATGCATGATCATGACTATGAGTTGTCTCATGTATTGTTTCCATGGATTGGTTTTCAGTCACATCAGTTGAGCCATCCAGTACATTGCTTTCTACTATTGGTATTGATTGAGAGATTAAATTTTCTCTCTCAGGGATTAATGGAATTTCCTCTTCATGGTAAGTCAACCAATCATTTAATCCATGTGGATCTTGAGAACAACTTCCTAAATCAGTGTCTTCATTAAACATTTCATCATAGAACACTGCTTTGTTAGTTTCAAATATTATTTGTCTTCTTCCAGGATTAAAGAATTTGTATCCTTTGGATTTTTCTGAATATCCAATAAAGAATGCAGAGAGTGATCTCGAATCCAATTTGCTTAGACTCTCAATATGGTATTCCCTTGTTTCTGCTTTACAACCCCACACATGAAGGTGGTTTAAACTAGGTTTGTATCCATTCCACAATTCAAAAGGTGTCCCTCTTACAGCTTTAGTTGGAGTTCTATTATTAATGTAATTTTCCGTTTTCAAGGCTTCTCCCTACAGGAATTTTGGCAAATTCGATCTTGCAAACATGCTCCTAACCATGTCCATCAAGGTTCTATTCTTTCTCTCTGATACTCCATTTTATGTAGGAGTGTATGGAGTTGTGTATTCGGCTTTAATTCCAACTTGTTCCAAATATGTGGCAAAAGGTCCCTTATGCTGTCCTTTCTCCGAATATTTTCCAAAGTATTCTCCTCCTCTATCTGATCTGACTGTCTTAATAGTTTTCTCACTTTGTCTTTCAACTTCAGTTTTGAAGCTAATAAAACAGTCCAATGCTTGCGATTTTTCTGCCATTAGAAATATATGGCAGTACCTTGAATAGTCATCAATAAATGTAATAAAATATTTATTATCACATATTGTTTTGACTGGAAAAGGTCCACATATATCTGTATGGATCGGCTCAAGAATACTTTGGCTTATCTTAGACTGGAAATTCCTAGAGTTTGTCATTTTTCCTTTTAAACAGTCTATGCAGGTTTCAAAATCATCAAAGTTTAAATCTGGTAGGATTCCTTGTCTCACCAGTTCTTGTAGTCTAAACTTTGATATGTGTCCCAACCTCTTATGCCACAAGAATGAGGAAACATTTTGCTTATGTTTCTTTATGCTTCCTGTTATTTTGTTTATGCAGTATATATTTCTTTTATATCCTTTATTGATGGTTTCATTAATACAATTCAAGTACCAATACCCATCTATCAAGTATGCATTTCCAAAACATACATCATTCAAATAGAATAACATACAATCTTTATCAGCATAGAATGAAACATTGTTATCATTTACAATTCGAGAACCTGACACTAGGTTCTTTTTTRTTCTAGGTAYATAATATACATGGTTCAATGTTATAACGTAGTCATTCTTAAATAGTAATCTACATTCTCCAACAGCTTCTACCTTCAGTTCTTGTCCATTTGCTGCACATACTTTTGACTCATTCGCCCTTGGGATTGTTATCTTTGATAATCCCTGCATTGAGTTAATAATATGAAWGGGTGAAGCYGTWTCAAACCACCATGTATGATCAATTTTATAATCTGTGGTTTCTAAAGAAAAGAGATGATTAATATTACCCTTTTTGCTTAACCATTCCTTGAATCCAGCACAATCCTTCTTAAAGTGCCCTGCCTTCTTGCAAAAGAAACANGATATATGGTTAATGCTCACAGCCTTACCCTTGTTCTTAACTTCTGACTCTTCTTGGACACAAATGGTAATCAGTTCATCCAATGTCCATTTCTCCTTTTGGGTATTGTATAAGCTTCTTAAATGGCTATACTGGTCTGGTAAGGAGTTCAGCAGGAAGGAATCATCTATTGAGATTTTCATCTCCTTGAGTTTGCAAGCAGTGTCAATTCCTTGCAGAATATATTCTCTTATACTTCCTTGTCCATTGAAAGTCATTCTTATTAATTTATTCATTAGGTAGCCTGTCTCAGTCTTATCAGAAACTTTGTATTTATCAGCAATAGATGCAAGATACACTTTAGCAAGGTCTGATTCTGGAATACCTCCCTTAACAGCATCAGTGATACATTTCTTTATGTAGATTAAGGCTATCCTATTATGTTTATGCCACTCTTGATATTTAAGTTTTATCTCCTTAGCTGYATTATTTGCTGGTTCTGTTGGTGGGTCTTCCCTAAGGACATGATCATAATCTAAAATTCCTAACATAAGTTCAATGTCCTCCTTCCATTTATTGTAGTTAATACCATTTAGGGGTGCAAAGTTAACTACACTCATGGGGTAATGGGCTGAGTGAGATAGAAATTGTTGTCTATCTATTTTATTTGGTGATCCTGGATCAAGAAGCAAAAATTACACTATGTTAATTATATGTATGTGTAATCAGTCAACTGTATGATTAATTGCTTGATCAAAATTGATGTATCAATTTCGAATCTGATTTCCTTTTAAGAAAGCATATTGTAATTCGAAATTTCATACAGTAGGGTGAATGTTTTCGATCAAACTGTTGTGACAGTATGTGAATCAAAAACATCGATAATTAATTTGCGATTTTCATGTTGTGATTCTTGACTATTGTGATAGTATTTGAATCACTGTAATCCAAAATCACTTGGGTGACATGTGGATTTCTTGATTTTTAAAACAATCGAGACAGACCAGTCGTACAGAGACTTCGTTCATGATGCGAATTGGTCGTCTCTGGTAAGCGATAACAAGGAATACAATTGCTTGGTTCAAATTGATGAGTTTAGTGGCTCTGATACCAATTGTTAGTCTTATTTCAAACTAGAATCGAGATTTAACACAGACTTCTATATGAGTTCGAATTTGATGACATACCTGGTAAGATTGTGGAATTCTGATTTAGGTCGCTTTCTTGTTCATCACCCATGCTTTATCAAGATACACCCTTTTATGCCCTAACCATTTGATGGAATTGGCGATTTCAGGATCCCTTGGTGTTCTTGAGAGAGTTGGATGAAAATGGCATACAAAAGAATATATATAACAGAGTAATGGCAGTTCCATCCATCAAGGAACCCCATTAACTGTCACTTAATCAATTTTGTCACACGTGTTTCTTCATTTGGCGCCAAACAGGTAACACATATTGACCAATATTATCATATATATATACGTAGGCATAAATAAGTCATATGGTCTTATATAAATCATTGGATTGTTATTCTTCAATTCATCTTGTTCATTAAGATGAACATATACATATATATCTATATATGCTACAGAAGTGTGAGGGCATTGTGGACGGTGGTGATGATGGTGGAGCGAACTCCACGGGCAGCAAAGAGCCTGGCGATTTGGACTAGAGGGATCATGTGGCCAGGAGCTAAAAAAGGGAGGAAGACGACATGAAGGTTGTTGCGGCCGGTATCCATGGCGGATGTATGTATATTTGATCTCCGATGACCTTTGATTCTTCCCAGTTCCCTCCGATTCTTGTTTGGTATTGTACAAGGAAAGTAGACGGCATAACATGTGCTTTTATAAGGAAAGTAGATCCAGAAACATAAAAACGATGATCAAAATCATATCTAAAAAAAATAGAGAATTTAATGAAATCAACCAAACCCAAGACTAGGTTTATTTTTATTTTTATTAATCTAAAATTATTAACAGGCCTAAAATAAATAAAAATTAGACTCAATTCTAATTCTTGTCGTCTCATATTTGAACTCTTATTTAAATGAGTCATTACTTGATCAATTAAACTGTTAAAATTCTTTTTATTTAACTTATTTGTATATTATAATTTATTATCGGTAGACATGACGGATATATGTTGTAACTCAGACGACATTTGTCCCGCCCCTTCGAATTTTTTGAATTACAGTTTTTTCTCAACTATTTATTTTAAATTATATAATTAATTTGTGAATTAAGATGTCAATTATATCATAGTTTAATTTGCTGACATTTTGAGAGGGTAAAGAAGGTAGTAGGGACTTAAATGACCATTTCATATATTCAAATTGATTCGATATCCAATTTTCTTCTGAGTTAATTCAAATGTCATTACTTTTGCGATAAATATTACGGACCTAGCCGTCGTAATTGCGGACCGGGCCGTCGCAATTGCATATATGTGTTGAATTTGAATTTTTTTTGGCATTTAGTTAGGTGATTAATATTGTGGACCTGAATATTGCGAAAGTAGTAACATTTGAGTTAACCCGAAAGAGAAATGATTAAAAGACTAATTTGGATGTATGAAATGGTCGTTGAGTCAAGAACCCTTTTTCCTTTGCTCATAACATGTAGTTTGTTTTATAATTAAACGTATATGTATATGTAGGGGTCTTTTTTTAGGTATAAAAATGGTTAAAAAAAATAAATAAAATCTAATATATTTAAAAAATCAACTCCAATTGAGGGGGGAGGGGGGAATTGAAGGATTTAAAAATCATCTATTCTCTATCGGTAATATACACATGTGAATATGTGTACGATTAAATGTGCATACAAGGTGAGTCTATTGTGATCATTTTTCTTATAAATACTATTATAGTGAACACACTCTGAATCTATGGTTGTCTGATTACAGTAAAAGAATATTCTCACGTTCTCGTAAAATGAAGGTGTTCTCGTTTCAACATTTTCATATGTAAGAATAAAAGTTATGGTGAAAAATGAAAGAAGAGATATCCACCCATAGATCAATCTTAATTGAATGTCAACAGTAATAAGATTTACCGGGATGCAACAGATCAATTCCCTTCTAAACCACAATTCATTGATGAAAATGAGATTAAAAGTGATCAAGTGTTCAGGTCTCTTCTTACCTTTCACACCATAACTTCATGATACTTCGCCTACACACACACACATATCTATACTATCTTATAAAACATTTGGCTAAAACTCTTAAAAACTCTTAAAACTCTTAAACTCGTTCATCCTTATCCGATTTCATCTCATATCTGAATTCGTGTAACTAACT
>NC_037537.1:26888360-26889588 GCF_001531365.2 Cynara cardunculus var. scolymus
ATGCATAAAGTACTGTATATTGATGCATATTACTTAAAATTCAAGATTACAAGTAATTATGCATAAGTACAACTTATTAAAGCTCGATGTTTGAATTCATATAAATAACTGCGAATAAACATAATCAAATAGATGATGAACATCTCATTTTAAAATATAAAAAATTTAAAATATAATTAGAATAATTATCGAGTTCCACCAAAATAAATAATTGTTATCTTTATAAAAAAATTATATTATTAAACCAAATATAAATTACTTCGTTATTATACATAAATTAAATTATAAAAAAATTGAATTAAAAAATTACACAAAAAAATGAAGAATTTCAAATAGTTAATTTGATACTAATATCGATAYATTTTTGTCAAATTTTTATGATATCTTCAAACATATATTTTATTCAAAAATAAAAACATCATCGTTTTCTCAAAATCACATAAAGTCATATTATGACATCAACTGAGATAATRAATAAAATGAAATATTAAAATCACGATATATCTTGCTGCATTACACGAGTACGCTTCTAGTTTTACAAAACCCATGTATGTAAAACATTATAGAGCTAGATAGCCCGTGCAAAACACGTGCATCCTTTTAAGGCTAAAAGTGTAAATTCCAACAACCAACTCCATTTAAAACACATCCAAATATCCAATCTTACTAGGAAAAATTGTAACAAAATGGAACCAACTTTCACCTGATTCCTATTTTGGGGAACCAACTTTCACTTGATTTTTATTTTGGGGAACTAACTTTCACCTGATTCCTATTTTGGGGAACCAACTTTCACTTGATTTTTATTTTGGGGAACCAACTTTCACCTGATTCCTATTTTGGGGAACCAACTTTCAAAATCGTCATTTTGGGGAACCAACTTGGACCTGATTCCTATTTTGGGGAACCAACTTTCAAAATCGTCATTTTGGGGAACCAACTTGCATCTGATTCCTATTTTGGGGAACCAACTTTCAAAATTGTCATTTTGGGGAACCAACTTGCATCTGATTCCTATTTTGGGAAACCAACTTGCAAAATAATTATAGAAAAATAACTAAAATTCATTTCTTTTAAAAAATTAATGCAATAAAATATATTTTTCATTTCAAATCTCGTTTTTTCTAAATTTAGATATCAAATTGAAGATTTTTCGAAAAAATCCAAATTACCACGATAAAAATTGTTTTTTACTAATGCAATAAAAAAATCAATTTAATAGAAAAAA
>NC_037537.1:26889698-26896052 GCF_001531365.2 Cynara cardunculus var. scolymus
GATAGAGACCCCTAAATGACGATTTTAAAAGTTGGTTCCCCAAAATAGGAATCAAGTGAAAGTTGGTTCCATTTTGGTGTAATTTTCCCATTTTTCTATAATTATTTTGCAAGTTGGTTTCCCAAAATAGGAATTAGGTGCAAGTTGGTTCCCCAAAATGACAATTTTGAAAGTTGGTTCCCCAAAATAGGAATCAGGTGAAAGTTCGTTCCCCAAAATAATGATTTTGAAAGTTCGTTCCCCAAAATAAGAATCATGTGAAAGTTGGTTCCATTTTGATGTAATTTTCCCGACATACTAATATATTTCTTATTTATGGAAGCAACATCAATCTTACATAGAGTAGTTTATTACATACACACACACATATACATATATATATATATATATATGTATATATATAAAACAGATAAAGTAACTGTCATATGCCGGTTAAGTTGGCGGTTCAGAAAGCACTCCTTAGATGACACCGATTCAAGTATGTAAAAGGTTTAGCTTAATATTTTAACATCGACGAGCTACTCACTTTCTCAGGCCGCCAGCTGGCATTCCCCGTCCTTGTTCTTACGGTAACCAATTTGAAGCCAATTTAATACGTTTAAGTTCTTCTATGATAGTCGTTAAACCATTAAAAGAAGAACCACCTGGTTTAACAACTTGTTTGGCTATTATGGATATCACTTCTGACCTGCTTTTGATGCTTTCAGCCATGGCCGATCCACCTGTTAGTATCCCAATAGCCTCTATTATACTCCCTTTTCCCACGATTGGGCTACTGATCATTACACTCGAGTTCCAAACTTCTGCTCCCACACCCACTCCAATCCCTAAAAGCTCCACCAGCTTCTCGTTGAAAAACTGATCGGAGTACAATGGCCAGGTGATCAACGGTACACCGGCGACTATTGCTTCAAGCACGGAATTCCAACCGCAGTGAGTCAAGAACCCTCCTATGGCCGGATGTTGTAGGATTTCCACCTGYGGTGCCCATCCGGTCAAGATTAAACCCTTGTTTTCCTTCTCGATCCTCGCCTGAAAACCTTCCGGCATCCCACCGATTCCTTCCTCTCCTCCCTTCTTYCTCACCACCCAAACAAACGGTTGTTTAGATTCTTCCAACGCCAATGCAATTTCGGTGATCTGATCATCTGGGAATCTCACCATGCTACCGAAACAAACGTATATCACTGATTTGGGTTTTTGATTGTCAAGCCAACTCAGAGAAGTGTGCTTTTCCGATACACCGCCGCTGTGGTAATCGTCCTTGAAAAATTGAAAAAGAGGACCAATAGGCCAGATTTTGGTACCTTTAAACGTATTGTTGTGAGCCACATATGCTGGTTCAATCTCGTAAAATGTGTTGTGAACCAATCCGTAACTTCGCTTCACTGATCGTTCAATCTCTTCCATTGTCTCACCCCATCTGGTCTTGACTTTGAGATGCTCCGGGACCTGGCACCTCTTCATCGTGATTTTATCTGGTAAATCAGGAACCACGAAACTCTCGGACTCTGATTTCACCTTATCATGAGGAGCATGAACTTTCAAGCTATGGAGAACGGATTGATAAAGGAAATTAGATGGGTAAAAATTCAGTCTCGGRATTTTGAGTTCRTCGGCGAGGTCAACTRTCCACGGGAAGAACATGTCGGAGAAGATGCAATCAGGAGCAAGTTCACGAATCAGCTGTTCCATTGGTGTCTGGAGTAGCATCGTCCCACGGAAGACTGCGCTTAGTTCTTCTGTACTAGTGGCAGTGCCTAAATTTTCTACTCCGATGGGCAGTCCGACCTCTGATGCCGGAAAGTTTATGGTGCGGACATGGACAGGGTAACCGGCGGCGATGTCAAGGTCAATAGAGGGTCGAAATGTGAGGGCATTGTGGACGGTGGCGATGATGGTGGAGCGAACTCCACGGGAGGCAAAGAGCCTGGCGATTTGGACTAGAGGGATCATGTGGCCAGGAGCTAAAAAAGGGAGGAAGACGACATGAAGGTTGTTGTGGCCGGTATCCATGGCGAATGTATGTATGTTTTATCTCCGATGACCTTTGATCCTTCCCAATTCCCTCAGATTCTTGTTTGGTATTGTACGAGGAAAGTAGACGGCATAACATGTCCTTTTATAAGGAAAGTAGATCCAGAAACATAAAAAGGATAATCAAAATCACATCTAAAAAATTAGAGAATTTATTAAATCAAATCAAAAATCTAAAAAGTTGTTTGTAACGATAGAATTTGAGTATAAAATGTCGAAGATAAGTGTGTGTTTTGTATATTGGACAGAGACAGAAAAGAACAGAGATTCATGTCCTATGTTTTGCATAAATTTTATGTGGAACAAACATGAACAGAGTGTAACAAAGTGAAACATGTCTGTTCCACCCTACCCCATGGAACATGGTGGAACAAGGTGGAACAGACTTATATTTTACAAATATAACCTCAAAATAAAACTTAATTCTCTTCTAAAATATCAAATAGGTCTCTTTTTTACAGAGTAATAAATATTCGATTTTAATCTTACAGGAATGATTGTACATGTGATAAGTGAATTCTTTTGTTTTCTGGAATCCAAGTTTTGTGAACGTGATGATACTATATGGGATCACTAGCTAAATTGTTTTCTTGATGCTTATATTTTATTTGCTATTTGATATTTAATCCATTTTAATTGATTGTGCACTTGTTGATAATAGTTTTTTCTTCTTAGTATGGAATGCATATAGATTTGCTTTGATAATGGATTCTTGATGCTTATATTATATTTACCTTTTTCATATATCATTAGTTGATTATGAAATCATGTATTTTTGCAAATATATTTTTGCAAATGTATTTTTGCAAATGTATTTTTGCAAGTAGTAGTGGTTTGATGTAAGTTATACTTTGCACACTATATTTGTTAACATTTATATTAATTATTTAGTGAAAAAAACACTAAACAGCTCACTGGGGGTAAATTGGTCATTTTAACCAGTTTTGTCCAGTTCTATAATGTCTTACCAAACGTTGATCAGCTGTCATGTCCTGTCTGCGTACCAAACGCATCCTAAATGACGATTACATTTTCTAAATCAACACAATTAACCTTTTATTTGGTCAAATCATGACGACTTTCCTCAGCATCTATGGCGATTTTATGACTCTTTAATCGACCTTAGATTTGCACCCGCTCAATACAAATAGTTTCTTTAAATATCTAATTAATTAAAATAACTAATTAATCACAAAAACAAGCTTTCTAAAATAATTATGATGAAACTTTAATACAAATACATATATGTAATATAATAGTATATATATATAATATAAATGAAGATAATAAATTAAAACCAAAATGCTTTTGTTAAGAAACCAGTAGGGTTATGGTTTTATTTATAAATTGTGCGTGGCATAATTGGCAGGAGAGGTGTAAAATGGATAAAGATAACATAATCTGGAGATGTGTAAATGATTGTGAGTGACATAATCGAAAAGAGAAGTGTAAAATGGATGAGGGTGACATAATCTGGAGATGGTTGTCACGGTTAAAATATTTATTTAAATTTTCTACAAGCGTTTTGTCATGGTTGTTTCAACTGACACTGTTGTCGATCGTTCTTCTTCTTCTTCTTCTATGTCAGACGCAACCACCGTCTTCGTCCTTATTGCCATAACATCTGTATCCATATTCGTTTTTTGCTTTTCTTTTCTAATTCCTGCTTACAATGGTTCCATTTGTCGTAATGTTAATACTATTACAAACAAAGTTAGGTGGATTATCTCTCCTTCCGTTTTGATTGTCCAAACCTGTGATGATATACTAATATTATCACATGTGATAATAGATCAAGGTTTATATAATCTCACATGTGATAATTGATCAATGTATATATACATATATATATATATATATATATATTATCACATATGATAATAGAATTATACATGTATTGTATAATTTGTGATATGTTTTTTAGATTCATATTTATATATTATAACTTGTTATCAGTAGACATGACGGATGTATGTTGTAACTCGAACGACATCTGTCCCGTCCCTTCAAATATTTTGGATTACACTTTTTTTTAACTATTTGTTTTAAATTATATAATTAATTTGTGAATTATTGTGAATAAATGGCCAATTATATCATAGTTTAATCTAAATATCACTACTTTCGCGATAAATATTGTGGACCTAGCTGTCGTAATTGTGGACCTGACCGTCACAATTGTATATTTGTGTTAAATTTGAATTTTTTTTGGCCTTTAGCTAGGTGAGTAATATTGCGGACCTGAATATTTGTGAAAATAGTAACATTTGAGTTAACCCGAAAGAGAAACGATTAGAAGACTAATTTGGATGCATGAAATAGTTATTGAGTCAAGAACCCTTTTTTCCTTTGCTCATAATACGTAGTTTGTTTTATAATTAAACGTATATGTAGAAGTCTTCTTTTTTGAGAATTCTTAATCTAGGGTTGTGATCAATTTTCTTATAAATACTATTATAATGAACACACTCTGAATCTAGGGTTGTCTACATATTTTATTTAGTATCATATGTGATAAAATATAGTATCAACTATGATTGATTATTACAGTAAAGGAATATTCTCACGTCATCGTAAAATAAAGGTGTCATCGTTTCAACTTTTTCATATATAAGAAGAGAAGTTATGGTGAAAAATATGAGAAGAGATATCTACACATAGGTCAATCCTAATTGAATGTCAACACTAATAAAATTCACCGGGCTACACCACATCAATTCCAATATAAAGCACAATTCATTGATGAACATGAGATTGAAAGTGATCAAGTGTTCAGATCTCTTTGTACCTTTCACACCATAATTTCACTTCTCACATGATACTTTGCCTATATATATATATATATATATATATATATATATATATATATATGACGATAATTAAATGAGAACCACAAAAAAAAGTTACAAATTTATGAGAATCGATATAAAAATATTTTTCTACATTATTTTTTTAATCAAAAGCTATGATTTAACATATTGTTTCACATATTTTTGTGTTTATCTTAAAAAAAATTGCATGTGAATTTTTTTGATTCATTTAGTGCAGAGAAAAATACACATAAAAAATATTAATATGGTGAAACATATACATGTGAAACTCTACATTATAAAACAATTATATTTAAAACAATATCTTAAATCCTACCATTTGATGGACAATCAATGTAAAAAAATATTTTTGAATCACTTCTCACGGGGTTCGTAACCTTTTGTGGTTCTCATTTGCTTTAGCCCACATATATACATATACATACATAAACTTGAGATCATGTGAGACCAAGGTTTTCGTGAAACCCGTAAGACCAATTCTCAACTCTTGGATTAGCTCATTAGTTTATAAAGTTAATCAATGAGCATAAATTGGTCTTACGGGTCTCATGAAAAACATTTGGTCTCATGTGAACCCAACCCTACATACATATATATAAGCTAATGATCTACAGTTGCACGGTGGTAATTTTGTGATTATTGAGAAGTTTCGTGGCAATTTTGTGATTATGAATGTTYAGATTGTAGATCTAATCCAAGGTTGAGAATTGGTATTACGGGTATCACGAAAAACCCTTGGTCTTACATAATCTTAAGTCTTTCTCTCTCTTTTTCTCTCTCTCTCTCTCTCTCTCTCTCTCTCTCTATATATATATATATATATATATATTACAAATCAAATGCAATCCTTGTTTAGTGGACGGTTTCATTGATTTTTTTAATTTAGAAAATTATCATCGTACGAATATGTCTTTCATATGCAACACATGTTTCATTCAAATAACATTGCATAGTCGTTTTGTATGTTTCGTATGAATCATGAAATTCATATCACATGAATCCTAATTTCTTTCGATTTTGCACCACATAAATCCTAATTCCTTACTACATGAATCTAAATTTCATACAACCTAACTTGCATCAGTCATAAATGTAATACCCATATTTTTACCATGAGAAATGTTACGTAATCTAAAACAGATTCTTCAAAAGCACTCCAAAAATAATGGTTAAATTAAAACTTAGGACCGTTTACAGCGGAAGACTTTAAAARAATAGATWTATAACTTAATGTCAGYCYGTCCCATACCGGGTTRCTTTACAATTTTATATATCATAGACGATTGCACCTAAATATTGTTGAACTTAAATGGACTAGACAAGTCTCTATGTATGCCCTTCTTCTTTTGTTTTTCTTTGTCCAACCTGAAACCTTCTGTCCCTGAGATGCACACTATAGTCAGCTTATAAAGCTCAGTGAGTTCATGGTTTGCGTGAATAAAGATCATTGCACATGATACATTTCAACTTGTAAACTTTGTACCAA
>NC_037537.1:26896608-26901036 GCF_001531365.2 Cynara cardunculus var. scolymus
CTATGCTTAAGAACGCTCCTCACATCAATTAAAATTATAGGAACCGTGAGTTCCGACATAAGGTGTATCGTCTAGCTATATATCTTAAGGCGACATCATAAACGTGATTATTAAGTTATMTATTATATGATAGACATGTTAATAATTACATATTTCGAGTTAAAAGCGTCCTACTAAATTTACAACTCGGGTAACACTTCGTATAGTCAGTTATTTCTTTTATAACTCCATAAATCACCTTTTATAAAATAAATGTCTTGTGACGAAAACGTCTCGTTTAAGATTTGCACGTAAGTAAAGGTGACAACATGTCACATACATATAAATAACGGTCATTCCATAACTTTAAAGTTCAACACAATTAATATTCGAAATAATATGAGGATACCAATTTTCCAAGTCTAGGGGCATTTCGGTAATTTTATTAAGCAATACTCAAAATATTGTTAAAATACCACTTCCCTAATCGTGAGGTCATTTTGGTAAATTCTTAAGGATTATATTCAAAATAAAACATAGATACCAATCCCAAGACATAGGGTCATTTCGGTAATTTATAAAGCAATTACGTAAAGTATCGCTAAAATACCAATTTTCATATTGTTGGGTCATTTTGGTAATTTCTTAAGGATTATATTTAAAATAACATTAGATACCAATCCCCAAGACTTTTATAAAAATATAAAAATGAAGCTCGTAAACCAATCACCAAGATATATGGTTATTCGGTAAATTATTGAAGCAAATACGTAAAATATCGCTAAAATAACGATTTCTACATCGTATGGTCATTTTGGTAACTAAACGGGATAAATAATCGAAATAGGGTCAAAGTTTGCATTTTAAACAAACTTAATGAAAGTCTCATAAAATTATTATGCATAAAATTATTTCTGAAAATTCAAGGAATTAAATGTTAATTTTTGAAACTTAAATATAAATTGTATATTAACAATAATAGTGCATAATAAATCATGAAAGTAATTTCAGCCTATTGTTTAGCACTTGAAACATGAAGGCAGAGGTCACGGGTTCTATTCCCCCCCTCAGCTCTCTCTTTCATTTATTTTTAAAACGAAAAAAAAATGAAGAAACAGCAGCCATGGCTGCGTTTTTTTTTCGAGCTTAAAAAGCTTGAAAATGGCTCGATTTTCGACCTTTTTTCTTCATTCTTTTTGCACCAATTTCTTGGTAATATTTTTAYCAACACTTTGACATAAAGAACACGAATTTTCATCAAGTATTGAGCCTCCTACCCTCGTTTAAACTTACGGTTTTAAAACCACTCGAAAATTAGAAAAAAAACTCAAAATCGAACATTCAAAACTAAAATCTGAGACATAAGGCTACTAAGGTTTCATAGAGGACCTAAAAACGAAGCCATCCATATAAAGAACTCAAAATTTGGTTGAGTATTTTACCTCCAATCGTCAATAAACGGAGATTTTCGAACCCAAACTTCCCCCTCCGATTTCTCCTTCGAAACTCAATGAAAGTTCGGTTTTCTTGAAGCAAAAATGTAGAGCAAAGTGTCGTCTACATGTATATATAAATTTTTTGTCGTAATAGTTGACTATTCAGGCCAATAGAGAGCTTCAAATGAGATGTTGTTTTCGCGTTTCTGAATTTGCAGATCTGGTGCATATTTACAAAACAGGTCCTTCTGGTTTGGACCTGTTAACATCTGACCCAACCCTGAACTATTATAAAATATCATTCGGCCCCCTGGCTTTATTACTTTTGACATATTTACACATTTCACCCCTAATATGACATTTTCCTTCATTTTTAATCCAATTTTCAAATATATTTATATATTTTTTTCCAATAAAATAAAACCCATTTTATTTTATTTTCCTTGTTCTTTTTGTTTTCTAATTTATTTATTTACCTCATTTTGGGGTGTCACAATAAATGCATTTCAAGTTTCACAGAATACCAATTTCTCTTGATCACAATCCCAATTAAAAACACAGAATACCAGTTTCATATGAATATCGCTTAAAAACCTCCGTTATTGTCCCTACGGAAATTTCCGCTTATTTAGGGGGTGTTTGGAATTTGCTTATTTGAAACAACTTATGTTTTTCTACAAAAATTCTTATCAACTTATTATAAGTTAGAGTGGTTTAACTTCTTTAAAAACTCTTTATTACCGGTTTTACATCGATATAAACTGTTTGTCCAAACACTAAAAAATGTTTATTACTGATACCACACCCGATCACCACCAACCCATCCACTCTCAAATTTATTTCGATCTACCGACAATAAATTCATCCACCCAATTCCTCGTAAGTGCGTTAAACGTGTTTGGGTAATTAGCTTATTACTTTATTAAAAATTTGTATTTTCATCCTTATAGTATTGAAATTACCATTTTTTACCCCTGTGGTTTATAATTCATTCTTTTCTTATGATTTAAGGTTTATTTTTTGGTTCCTGTGATTTACGATTCATTTCTATTTTAGTTGTTCATACTTAAAAGTAGTGTTCTGGCCTTAGGGATGAAAATAGAAATGGATTACAAACCATAAGGATAAAAACTGAAATTTTGAAATCACAAAGACGAAATCTACAATTTTTATTCGAAACCCATTTTCAAAAATTCTATATAAATTTCTATCAAAATAAAATTAATTGAAAAAGAATAAAATTAGAAGTTTTTCTTAAAAACTTTTAATAGTAGCTTCTTAAAAAAAATTAAACAAAAAATTCTAAAAATTTCCGACGGATTTCCAACGGAGTTTAATTAAATAAAAATATTAATTAAAATTCGTCGGAAGTCCGTACGAAAATGTAATTAACTAACACTAATTAATTATTTAAAATTTTAGACCAATTTTGTGACCGATTACCAACGGATTTGTGACGGTATTAAATAAATAAAAAAATTCGTCACAAATCCATCGAAAATTTGTCGGGAAAGTTATCGAAATAAAGTTTTATTTTTCTAAAAGAAATCAGTGACGGATTTGTGGTGGAAGTCGATAAAAGTTGACTTTTCTTGACTATTTTGAGATCCGTCTGAAATCCGTCACTGATTTTTCCGGCGAAACTTCCGCCAGAAAAATCCGTCAGTGATACTCATTTTTTAGTAGTGGTGGGGCCCTAAATTTCAATTGCCCTCATATTCATCTCTGTAGGAATTGGGAATACACAATGAATGCGCGAACTGCTACTTTTCTAAACATAAGTAAACGTGCCTTTTATCGAGCCTCTGCAGATAAAGGCACACATAAAAACCAAAAGCTCTGCCTCCATCTCTATTTTAATTTAAGGTTTAATTTATTTAATTTAAGTTTTATTACAATTAGATTTCATTTTAGTTTAATTATGATTTATTTATAAAAATAATGATTAAAAGTATTTTCTTAGGGATTAAAAATTGTTTAATTTAAATAATAACTATATTTAAATATTTTGTAATTAAATTTAAAAAGATAATATACCTTTATAAAAAAAATGAGGTGTTTTATCTTGGATTCTTATTTTTGCGTTTATCAGTTAGTTATAAGAAAGGTTTTAAATTTTTAGATATTTTAAAAAGTAAAAAAAAATGTTTCATCTTGTAGTGCTTATCTAGTATTTATAATGTTTATCTACAGTTAGTTACACAAATTCAAACATAAAGCTTTATTAAGTTGTACTAACGTTTAATCAATTTGTAATCTTGAATTTTAAGTAACATACATTAATAATTGGTAATTGATGTATAAAAAATAGTTTTTAAAAGTTTAGCCTAAATGCAGGGCCGTCCCTTAGCATGTTAAATGTAAGATTTTGAACAGGGCCCCCGAAATTTTGGGGCCCAAATTTACATGTGTTTAAGTTTTTTATCGACCTGTGTAAAACTGTAGCCGAAATTATTTAGGTTCAAACCATTAATTGTTTGGTTTTAGGTTCAAATCATTAATGATTTAGGTTTAGTTTCAGATTGTTAATCGTTTTAGGTTTAACTATTTTTGTTCTTTAAATATATTCTCTGTTATCTCATTTATTCAATGTAATAAAAAACTTTGGATGTAAGCAGGGCCTCCAAAAAGATTGGAACGTCCCTGCGGCTAAATACTTTATAATAAAGAGAATGTGAATCTTAAGTACTTTCCTATCTACCCTAAATAAAAACAAGATTTCTTTCACCATGATTTAGTAAGAGATATTTTTTCGTCTTTATCAAGAGCCCTTGTTTTTACATACGCTCAGTACCTAAAAAATCCAATAAGATAAGTGAAGATTATCATTTTATCGGTAAACGCTTACCCAATTAGCACTATACCAAAACTGGTTTTACAGAACATTTAAAATGTCTAAGCGTCTTAATAAAATACTTTGTAGGTCTCAAGTTTATAAAATCAAACCAAAAAGTGTCATTTCTAAAAGTCTTAGAATACGTTTATAGGATGTCTTTAGATGCTTTAACAAGTT
>NC_037537.1:26902076-26908104 GCF_001531365.2 Cynara cardunculus var. scolymus
ATAGCCTCTAGTATACTTCCTTTTTCGACTATTGGGCTTCTGATCACAGGACTCGAGTTCCCAACTTCCACCCCGACACCGACTCCAATCCCTAAGCTAAAGGTCTACAGTTGTACGGTGGTAATTTTGTGATTATGAATGTTCAGATCGTAGATCTAATCCAGTGGTTGAAAATTGGTATTACGGGTATCATGAAAAATCTTTGGTCTTACATGATCTCAAGTCTCTCTCTCTCTCTCTCTCTCTCTCTCTCTCTCTATATATATATATATATATATATTACAAATCAAATGCAATCCTTGTAAAGGTTGCAACCGTTGCACTCCTTTTTACTTCAACTAGTATGGGAGCCGCACGTTGCACGGTAGCATGAGTGCTTTGATTAATGATGTGAGGATTGTCTATATAAATATATATTAAGTGTTAATAGAATCATCAACAAATCATATTCAAATAATTCGAAAAAGTTAAATAAAATATAGTTAGTGAAATTTTAATACACACACACACACACACACACACACACACACACATATATATATATACATATATTGAGAGAAAGATTTGTCTAGTAATAAAGTTGTAAAACTAAATAAAATGAGTAATAATAACGACGGAAATATTACGAAATCTAACACAAACTTAAAAATAAAAAATACTCCACATAAAGATATGTCTCCTTCAAAGGATGATGTACATGTACAATTTTTCATCTTCAACACACACCTTGACTTTAAAAACACAATAGTGAATAGACCAACCATACGATATGTAAAAAACCACATACCAAACTTAAAACTTCAAATCTTTATAACCCAATAGATAAAATTATAATGCAATCAAAATTATAATGCAATCAAAATCATAACATGAGCATACATAGAATTATAATACAACTAAACTTACGATAAGAGCATACTTAAAAATACAATCCAATCAAAATCATGATACAAACATACATAACATTCTAATACACTCTAAATTACAAAATAAACTTGCATAAAATCCTTACTTTAGATCATAATCAAAAATTCCCACAACCCAAACTTGAAAAGTTCAAATTTTCTAGACTTGATATATAAACGTTAAAGAAAACATGCAAACCAAAAAACGTTCAACATAAGTAAAAATTACATGGTGAACTTGAACATTTTAAATCTTCACCTAATACATAAGAGTTATAATGCAAATAAAAATCACGATACAAACATAAATACAATTATAATGCAATCAAAATAATGAAACAAATCAATATAAATTTTTTACCTTATATTGCAACCAAAAAATCAAATACTGAACTTGAAGATTTCTTCAAATCTTCATGACATAATGCATAAAAACTATAATGCAATCTAAATAACGAAACAAACATACATAAAATTATGGGAGAAGTGAAAAAACAAAAAACAAAAAAACTATGAAGATTATCAATAGTAAAATAGAAGAAAAACCAAAGAAAAAGAAAATAAATTTATAGATATATAAGATAGAGATATAATTTGAGAGGGTGTGAGAGATGAAGATGAATAAATAGTTGTTTATATGTATATAAATAAATGATTGATGGGAAAAGATGAAGGGTTTAGAGTTATGTCATTTGAATTAATATAAAAGGAGATGAATGGTTTGGAGTTGAATGCAAACATTTAACAAAAAAACATAAATTGACAAAAAAAATATATAGTAGTGCATATTGAGAGAATGAAGGAGAAAAAAAAATGAGGTTCTAGGGGCTTTAGGAGAGACCACTTCAAACACTCATGGTCTATTCTTTAATATATATAATAATACATAAGAGTTATAATGCAAACAAAAATCACGATACAAACAAAAATAAAATTATAATACAATCAAAATCATGAAACAAATCAATATAAAATTATTACCTTATATTGAAACCAAAATATCAAATATTGAACTTGAATACTTCTTCAAAACTTCATGGCATAATGCATAAAAACTATAATGCAATCTAAATAACGATACAAACATACATAAAATTATGGGAGAAGTGAAAAAACAAAAAAAAAAACTATGAAGATTATCAATAGTAAAATAGAAGAAAAACCAAAGAACTTGAAACTTCTTCAAATCTTCATGATATAATGCATAAAAACTATAATGCAATCTAAATAACGATACAAACATACATAAAATTATGAGAGAAGTGAAAAAACAAAAAATCAAAAACTATGAAGATTATCAATAGTAAAATAGAAGAAAAACCAAAGAGAAAGAAAATAAATTTAGAGATATATAAGATAGAGATAGAATTTGAGAGAGTGTGAGAGATGAAGATGAATAAATAGTTATTGTGTATAAATAGTTATTGTTGATAAAACTTAAATTCGAAAAAAGTTTTTCATATCCTGTGATTATAAAATATCAAAATTTTATTCGAATTTATATGATCAAATCGTAAACACAATTTATATGATCCAATCGTAAACACAATCATATCCTATGATAACAACACATCCAACAATATTGAAAAAGAAATATGTAATAACAAATTACATTTTTTTAATGAATATAATTTCTACATACCTTTAAAAATCTTTGAATTCATCTTCAACTCTTACCATCTTCATCCCTCACTAAAGGATTTTATATGATTTCATTTTGTTTATTATTGAAACTTTAAAAAACAAATTTCATTAAGAAAAATAAAAGAAAGTAAATGGAAGAGCAAATCAAGAGGTGGAGGTTAAACTTGGACATACAAAATTACAAAAATAACCCGTGTTAATTATAAGCTATACATTTTTCATCCAGGGGCAAAAAAGTTTTTAATATATTCAACATTTAAAAAAATCAAAAATGATTTTTTTAATTTATAAAATTATCTTCGTACAAATATGCCTTTCATATGCAACACATGTTTCGTTCAAATAACATTGCATAGTCGTTTTGCATGTTTCGTATGAATCATGCCTTCATATGAATGCATTTCAAACTCATATCACATGAATCCCAATTTCTTTTGATTTTGTACCACATAAATCCAAATTTCATACAACCTAACTTGCATCACTGATGAATGCATTTCAAGTTTCACGAAATACCAATTTTTCTTGATTACAATCCCAATTAAAAACACAGAATACCAGTTTCATATGAATATCGCTTAAAAACCTTTGTTATTGTCCCTACGGAAATTTACAGAAATTTCCGCTTGTTTAGGGGTGTTTGGGATTGCTTATTTGAAACAACTTATGTTTTTTTACAAAAGTTCTTATCAACTTATTATAAGTTAGAGTAGTTTAACTTCTTTAAAAACTCTTTATTACCGGTTTTACATCGGTATAAACTATTTGTCCAAACACTCAAAAATATTTATTACTGATACCACACCCGATCACCACCAACCCATCCACTCTCAAATTTATTTCGATCTACCGACAATAAATTCATATACCCAATTCCTCGTAAGTGTGTTAAACTGTGTTTGGGTAATTAACTTATTACTTTATTAAAAATTTGTATTTTCATCCTTATAGTATTGAAATTACCATTTTTTACCCTTATGGTTTATAATTCATTACTTTCTTATGATTTACAGTTTATTTTTTTGGTTTCTGTGATTTACAATTCATTTCTATTTTAATTGTTCATACTTAAAAGTAGTTGTTCATAATTAAGTAAAAATATTAATTAAAATCCGTCGACAAATGTAATTAACTAACACTAATTAATTATTTAAAAGTTTAGACCAATTTTGTGACGAATTTGTGATGGTATTAAATAAATTAAAAAATCCGTCACAAATCCGTTGAAAATCCGTCGGGAAAGTTATCGAAATAGAAATTAATTTTTCTAAAAGAAACCAGTGACGGATTTGTGGCGGAAGTCGATAAAAGTTGACTTTTCTTGACTATTTTGGGATCCGTCGGAAATCCATCACTGATTTTTCCGACGGAACTTTCGCCAGAAAAATCCGTCGGTGATACTCATTTTTTTAGTAGTGGTGGGGTCCTAAATTTCAATTGCCCTCATATTCAGCACTGTAGGAATTGAGAATACACAATGAATGCACGAACTGCTACTTTTTCAAACATAAGTAAACGTGCCTTTGATCGAGCTTTCGCAGATAAAGGCACACATAAAAACGTCCCTTCTATAGTAGCTGTTAATACGAATAACTCCTTGACAACATGAAAACCAAAAGCTCTGCCTCCATTTCTATTTTAATTTATGGTTTAATTTATTTAATTTAAGTTTTATTATAATTAGATTTAAAATTATATTTCATTTTAGTTTAATTATAATTTGTTTATAAAAATAATGATAAAGTATTTTGTTAGAGATTAATTTTTTTTAATTTAAATAATAACTATATTTATATATTTTGTATTTAAATTTAAAAAGATAATATACCTTCATAAAAAATGAGGTGTTTTCTCTTGGATTCTTTATTTATTTATTTATCAGTCAGTTATAAGAAGAGTTTTAAATTTTTAGATATTTTAAAAAGAAAAAAAAAAGTTTCAATCTTGTAGTGTTTATCTACAGTTAGTTACACGAATTCAAACATGAAGTTTTATTAAGTTGTACTTACATTTAATCAATTTGTAATCTTGAATTTTAAGTAACGTGCACTAATAAGTGGTACTTGATGCATAAAAAGTAGTTTTTAAGAGTTTAGCATAAATGCAGGGTCGTCCCTTAGCATGTTAAATATGAGATTTTGAACAGGACCCCTGAAATTTTGGGGCCCAAATTTACATGTGTTTAGGGTCTTTTATCGACCTGTGTAAAACTTTAGCCAAAATTATTTAGGTTCAAACCATTAATTGTTTGGTTTTAGGTTTAATTTCAGATTGTTAATCGTTTTACGTTTAACTCATTCTTATTCTTAACATATATTCTTTGTGATCTCATTTATTCAATGTAATCAAAAGTTTTGGATGTAAGCAGAGCCTCCAAAAAGATTGGAGGTCCCTGCCGCTAAATGCTTTATAATAAAGAGAATGTGAATCTTAAGTACTTTCCTATCTACCCTAAATAAAAACAAGATTTCTTTCCACCAAGATTTAGTAAGAGATATTTTTTCGTCTTTATCAAGAGCCCTTGTTTTTACATACGCTCAGTACCTATAAAATCCAATAAGATAAGTGAGGATTACCATTTTATCAGTAAGCGCTTACCCAATGGGCACTATAACAAAATTGGTTTTACAGAACGTTTAAAATGTCTAAGCGTCTTAATAAACTACTCTGTAGGTCTCAAGTTTATAAAATCAAACCAAAAAGTGTCATTTCTAAAAGTCTTAGAATACGTTTATAGGATGTCTTTAGATGCTTTAACAAGTTTAATAAGACTCTTTTAAAATAAAGTGTTCTATTAKYTATTTTATAAGATACTATTTGAAAATTGTCATTATACATAAATGTTATATAAAAAGAGGGTTTATAGCACACTTTTCAATAAGTATCATGTAAAAATAACTAATAGGATATTTTATTTTAAARKTGTCCTAAAAAAWCGTACAATAAACTTATTGGAACGCTTTTGGTGATACTGAATAAAGATAAATATAACTTGGATAATTCCCAATATATTACATAAGTATAAGYTGCATACATGTCGTCAACAAAACTACGTAATGTGAAATACATGGTTTGCGGTTGGGTAATTGACCGAAACAGCCATTAATCTCATCGTAATTGGTCTCCTAGTCATTCTTCTCTCTCTATTTTATTCAAATGTCACCACCTCTATAGTTGACAACTCCGTAATTTACGGATGTAGCTAAAAGACACAAAAAATTACAATTTGTGCCCAGATCCGCAAGTACCACCATGACTTGCGAACCTAAGCAGAAATTGCGGTAGAATTTTTTTTTTTTTTGTATTTTTTCTGCTTTCGTAAATTAAAGAGGTGTCAATTGCAAAGGTACTGACATTGGGGTAAAGTCGATAGAGTAATGGMTAAAAGACCAATCTATGAGGGTAGAATGACCATTTATGTCGATTTCCGTTTTCGGTTTTTATTCTAAAACAAATACGGAGATAGGTTCTTAGATTGA
>NC_037537.1:26909499-26912400 GCF_001531365.2 Cynara cardunculus var. scolymus
GTGGCCAGAAAGGAAAGAAGGGAGGAAAACGACATGAAGCTGGTTGTTGTCGCCGGTAAACATGGCGGATGTATGTTGTAACTCCGACGACATTTGTTCCTTCTCTTCCACATCCTTTTTCTCTACCACTTTGCTTTTATTTATACAAGGAAGAGAAGACAAAGAGAAGAAAATTAAATAATTTTTTATTTGTGTTATTGTTTTCTTTATTGAAATTAAGCAAAAAAAAAAAAAAAATCTGATGTTACCAAAGAGGAGAGATAAGTTCCATTTGTCGCAATGTTAATAGTATTACAAAGTTAGGTGAAATGGAAAATCATTAATGTACATATACAAAAACATCAATTTTATGATTACAGGTAAAACTATATATTAATCGACATCATTCTTCACATCAAATAATTGTGTTTGATTCATTGAATGATAGTAGTGATGGAGGAATATTCCGTAGATAAATATTCATAATCGAGATATACTGATAACACTAATTTTGGTGTTATTTTGGCATCACTTTCCATAATATTTGTGCTTGAATTATAAGTAAAAGAAGCGTACTTTTTTATAGTTTATTGCACCTGTCACAATTGTGATCAATCAAAGCAAATTTAATGCAATAATGGTGGAATCGAGTACATTCTACTTCGAAGGACCATCTATGAAACGAAAAATCGAAATAGTAACCAGGGCTATTTACCAAGCTAGTTTGATGAGTTAAGCTAATTTGGAATTCTCGGGCTAGTTTGTTCGCTGGTTTAAACTAATGAGTAAACTAGCCAACAATTTTGAAGTTGATTTAACCCACTATCACAGCTAGGGTCAGAGGCATCCAATATTTTATCCCAAAGAGGGGTGACAAGAGGCGATTTTGGAGAGACTTTTTCAGCAAGATCGCGACGGATTGAAGCAACGAGACCATTGTGAAGCATTTCTTTAGCGAAGATCAATCTGTCGTTTCGTGGGTATTGCAGTTCAAATGGAGTTCTTATGAATTTTAGATTTTTGTTTGAAAGACAATTGTTTAGATTCATGATTTCTTCTATTGTTTTGCGTTATAATGAACTAATCTTTAGAGGTTGTAGGTTGGGTCAAGTGTCGTTTATCAAACCCTTACCCGAATAAGCGCTTATCAAGTCACATTACTTTACCGAATGATTATGGCAAAGACTAAGAATTTTACCCGGTAAGAGCGGAGGCAAGAATCAAGAGTCTTACCCGGTAAGTGAGGACGGCAACCCTTACCATGGTTAGCGCTTACCAGGATAAATTGTTGCATACGATGCGTTTTGGTGAATAAAATCTTACCCGATAGGTAAGCGATAGTGCTGAATTTTACCAGTAAGCGCTTATCGGGTAAGTGTTTAGGTAAACGGCCCCTTAGTTTTAGATTCATGATTTCTTCTATTTTTTTAAGCTCTTGTCAGCTTATTATATTTGATCCTTAAGAGATAGGATGATTCAAACTGTTTGTTTTTTTTTAATTTTTCAGAGACACTTGTGTCTTATTCTCCTCTTATTTAGAAAGAGGTAAACCAACCTCTTATTTCTCTCTTATTGTTCTTTAAACTCTTAGCAATGATGTTTCTCAATCAATTAACATTAATTGATCTTGACTTGTCTCAATTGATGTATTTTAATAGGATATAAATGTGTTAAATATCATTAATGATATTTTCGTTTAAATGAATCTTAATTATATAATGTAGATGTAAATTTCGTAATGACGATGAATAAATATGTGAAATTATATAAGTTTATCTATAAATTCAACACTATAATTTTCTAAAGGGTAAAATAGACAATTTAAACAAATTCAGACATTTATCAGTTTACAAAAACAAACAGTCTTATTGATTCAGATTTTAGATTTCAGCACCATCTATTAGTAATTAGAAGTGAAATTAGATTTCAGATTTCAGCACCTCTTAAAAAACAAACATCACCTAAGAGTTACTATAACCATCAAGGCACGATACAATTAATTAAAAGTCATAAACCCCGTGAATGTCCGATATATTTCATTAACAACCACTAACGTTGTGTTCACGGATTTTGTAATTTTAATAATATTTTTAAAGGTTTTTTTTTGTTTTTTTTCCTTCTTTTTCCTACACCATTTGGAAGGAAAGTTTTGGAAAGAAACGTATGATTTCTATCATTCCGCTTCATTTTCTTTCCCTTAAAAAAGTTTCAAAAACACAAATTTTTTTTAACTTTACTTCTCTTTCCATCCCTTCGGAAAAAAGGTTTCAAGAACACAAAACAAGTCTAATACGACACATTAAGACCCAATACAGTTCATTAAAAACCGCTAATCAAGACCAATTACAATTCATAAGAGTCACTAAAGCCCATGTTATCTTACCAATTAAGCATGACAACAATCGAAAATTTTACACGGTAAGAGGTATAGCAAGGAACAAAAGTCTTACCCGGTAAATGAGGAAAATGACTTTTACCAGGTAAACGCGTTTATTATGCTTACCAATAATCCACTTTGATGACCGATAATGTTACATAATAAGATAAATGAGACTGATGTTTCATCCCGGTAAACATTTAAATACCCGTTAATCGTTAAACGACAAAAAAAAACATAACTTATTTTAAGATAACTCCAAAGTATATATTACATAAATACTAGAAGGGTACTCGTGCAATGCAGCGAGATACATCTCGATTTTAATGTTATATTTTATTCTTTGTCTCTGTCGATGTTATAATACGATTTTATGTGTTTTTAAGGAAACAATAATGATTTTATTTTTGAATAAAATATAAATCTAAATATAACATAAAAATTTGAAAAAGAAAATATATCAATGTTAATATCAAATCAACTATTTAAAACTTCTCATTTTTTATGTAATTTTTTTAAAAAAAATTTATTATAATTTAATTTAA
>NC_037537.1:26913013-26919538 GCF_001531365.2 Cynara cardunculus var. scolymus
TTTTTTATATTTAAAATGAGATGTTTATCATGTATTCGATTATGTTTATCTACAGTTAGTTACACGAATTAAGATATGAAGCTTTAATAAGTTGTAATTACGCACAATCTACTTGTAATCTTGAGTTTTAAGTAATATGCATTAATAAACAGTATTTTACGCATAAAAATTAGTTTTTAAGAGTTTTTGTCAAATGATTTATATATTGCATAAATATAAGTTGCATGCATGACGTCAACAAGAATAAATAATATCCAATGCATGGTTCGAGGTTTTATTTCGCTACATATCTATACTATATTATAAAGCATTTAACAAAAACTCTTAAAAATCATTTTTATGCATGAAATACTGTTTTTTAATGCATATAACTTGAAATTCAAGATTACAAGTAAAATATGTGTAAGTACAACTTATTAAAGGTTCATGTTTGATTCGTGTAACTAACTGCAGATGAAAGGGTTGGGTTGTTCGCTCATTAAAGAGGTACGTGAGTTAGGTTAATCAAATAGAAGATAAATATCTCATTTTAAATATAAAAAAAATCTAAAATATGATTAGGATAATCATTGACTTCTAACAAAATATTTGATCATTATCTTTATAAAAAAAATATTATTAAATCAAAAACAAATTACTTCGTTATTAAATATAAATTAAATTACAAAAAAAATTGAATCAAAGAAATTACACAAAAAATGAGATTTTTAATAGTTAATTTGATACTGATATTGATTTTTTTTTTAGTTTTTATGATATTTTAAATTTTATAATTTATTTAGTAACAAATATTTTTTCGTCTTTATCAAAAGCCCTTATTTTTACATACGCTCAGTACCTATAAAATCCAATAAGATAAGTGATGATGGTAAATTTTATCGGTAAGCGCTTACCCATTAAGTACTATAATAAAATTGGTTTTACAGAACGTTTAAAATGTGTAATCGTCTTAATAAAATACTCTGTAGGTCTCAAGTTTATAAAACCAAACCAGAAAGTGTCATTTCTAAAAGTCTTAGAATACGTCTATAGGATGTCTTTAGGTGTTTTAACAAGTTTAATAAGACTCTCTTAAAATAAAGTGTTGTATTAGCTATTTTATACGATATAATTTGAAAATTGTCATTAAACATAAATGTCCTATAAAAAGAGGTTTTATAGCACACTTTTCAATAATTGTCATATAAAAATAACTAATAGAATATTTTATTTTAAAAGTGTCCTAAAAACGTACAATAAACTTATTGAAATGCTTTTAGACATTTTAGGTGTCCCACAAAAATCAATTTCTTTATAATAAAATGTTTCATATACGACCACTTAATTTCATACAAAATATTAGTGACACTAAATAAAGAAAAACATAACCTACTTTAGGATAATTCCCAATATACTACATAAGTTTAAGTTGCATACATGTCGTCAACAAAAACTACGTAATGTAAAATGCATGGTTTGTGGTTTGGTAATTGACCGAAACAGCCATTAATCTCATTGTAATTGGTTTTCTAGACATTCATCTCTCTCTATTTTATTCAAATGTCACTATCTCTGCAGTTAACAACTCCGTAATTTACGGATGTAGCTCGAAGACCAAAAAACCAATTTGTGTCCAGATCCGCAAGTACCACCATGACTTGCGGACCTAAGCAGAAATTGCGGTAGAGAATGTAATTTTTTTTGGTATTCCAAATATTTTCGCAAATTAAATAGGTGCCAATTGCAAAGGTACTGACATTTGGGTAAAGTCAGGAGAGGAATGGATAAAAATACCAATCTACGAGAGTAGAATGACCATTTCTCTCGATTTCCGTTTCCGGTTTTTATTCTAAAACATATACGGAGATAGGTTCTAATATCGAGGGGATGCAATAAAACGTAATTGACTCCTTGGTCTTATGGTAACGACTTTGAGGCCAATTTAACGGCGTTGAGCTCTTCTATCAACGCCGTTAAACAATTAAAAGAAGACCCACCTGGTTCAACAGCCTCTTTGGCTATTATGGACAACGCTTTTGACTTGCTTCTGATGCTTTCAGCTATGGCGGATCCACCTGTTATCACCCGAATAGCCTCTAGTATACTTCCTTTTTCGACTATTGGGCTTCTGATCACAGGACTCGAGTTCCCAAMTTCCRCCCCGACACCSACTCCAATCCCTAAAAGCTCAACCAACTTCTCGTTGCAAAATTGCTCGCCGAACAAGGGCCAAGTCATCATCGGTACACCGGCGCCCACGGCCTCCATCACGGAGTTCCAACCGCAGTGAGTCAAGAACCCTCCAACCGCCGGGTGTTGTAGAATCTTCACCTGCGGTGCCCATGCCGTCAAGATTAAACCCTTATTTTCTTTCTCGACCCTCTCCTGAAAACCTTCCGGCATTCCACCGATCTTTTCCTCTCCTCCCTTCTTGCCCACCACCCAAACAAACGGCTGCTTAGATTCTTCCAACGCCAATGCAATTTCAGTGATTTGAGCATCTGGGAATCTCRCCATGCTACCAAAACAAGCGTATATCACCGATTTGGGTTTYTGATTGTCGAGCCAACTCAGAGAAGTGTGCTTTTCCGACACACCTCCGTTGTCGTCATCGTTGTTGAAAAACTGAAAAAGTGGACCAACAGACCAGGTTTTGGTACCTTTCAACAAGTYATTGTGATCCACATATGCAGGTTCGATCTCGTAAAGCGTGTTGTGAACCATTCCGCAACTTCGCTTCTCAGATTGTTCAACCGCTTCCATTATCGCACTCAMTGTGGTCTTCGTTTTAAGATGTTGTGGGACCTGGGACCTGTTCATCGTGATTTTATCTGGCAAATTTGGAACCACAAAACTCTCGGATTCCGATTTCACTTTAKCCTGAGGAGCGTTAACTTTCAAGCTACGGAAAACGGWTTCAGAAAAGACAGAARTAGKGKWAAAAAACAGTCCCGGGATTTTGAGTTCGTCGGCGAGGTCAATAGTCCATGGGAATAACACGTCGGAGCAGATGCAATCTGGTGCAAGATCGCGAATCAATTGTTCGATTGGTGTCTGGAGCACCATCATCCCACGGAAAACTGCGGATGCCATTTCTGGTTTAGGGGCAGTGCCCACATTTTCTACTCCGATGGGAATTCCGACCTCCRATGCTGGAAAGTTTACGGTGTGRACGTTGATAGRGTACCCGGCGGCGATGTCACGGTCAACGGAGGCTTGAAATGTGAGGGCATTGTRGACGGTGGTGATGATGGTGGAGCGAACTCCACGGGCTGCAAAGAGCCTGGCGAATTGGACCAGAGGGATCATGTGGCCAGAAAGGAAAGAAGGGAGGAAAACGACATGAAGCTGGGTGTTGTCGCCGGTAAACATGGCGGATGTGTGTTGTAACTCCGACGACATTTGTTCCTTCCCTTCTACATCCTTTTTCTCTACTACTTTAAGGAAAAGAAAACAAAGAGAAGAAAATTAATTAATTTTTTTTGGTTGGAGAATCCATTAAATTGATTGGGGGTTTTTATGAGAATTTTAATGGGTGACATTCAATTCATGTCATAAAAATGGTTGAAAAATAAAATAAAATCTAATATATTTAAAAAAATCAACTCTAATTGAAGAGAGGGGCGGTGGGGCGGTGGGGGGAGGTGGGGGCCAAAATTGAAGGATTTACAAAATCATCACTTCTCTACCACTAATATACACTTGCGTATAGTTGAATGGGTGAGCTCATTATTATCATTTTCTTATAAATATTATTATAACAAACACACTGTGAATAAGGAATTTCAAAAAGTTATATATTTTGTTTTCACAATATGTAAAGATGAAAATATTACCCGTGGGTGCTCGATCCTAACGAAGCAGAGATTCCTTGATTCGACGAGTAACGGGGATTTATTTTCATACCCAACGGATCGGAGAAAGGTCGGGGATGACATTACACGTTCCTATTCTGACTCCAATTAATTTTTTTTATTTATATTATAGATATATATAGTTAGGGTGACAATTTTGTACCAAACCAAACCAACCAACATGTGTACCAACCGTATCAATTTAATTGGTACCAGTTATAGTCAGTTGGTAGTACGGTACCAAATATGCAAACTTGGTTGGTACACGTATTGGAAGTTGCATACCACGGTAGTACCATGGTACCGAATTATTTGTTAGTTATAGTATTTTTTTGTATATTAAAAAATTGTAAAGATGCATGCCCTATGATGATTTGTTCTTATTCCATTCTATATAAGATCCACTTTTGTATATCTATCCCATAATGGATGTGGTATCAATAGATGTCCAGTGTACTTGATAGAGAATGAACAATATTGGCGCCAAAAGGTTTATATGACCTGCCTCTCAATCAAAGGATCTGAAGAAACGACTTACTCCATCAGAGAACCGAACATTAACTGTCACCAAATAAATACATTTAGTTTTATACGGTACCCTCTATAGATATGTTTAATATCAAACCAATGTAACAGTATTATATTAATGTGAATCATATAATTGTTGACTCACAATTATCTTGTTCTCAACTGTGATATATATATATATATATATATTACAATCTCCCACTGAACAAGATAATCTTAAAACAACAATTATTCGGAATTGGGCACTTGATTCACTTTATTACATTAGTTCTTCAGTTTCTTCATAATTGAAACCAATCATCAGACTGTGAAAGTTTACTGAGCAATAAGATTGTGCAGGCTTCCATGGTCATAATGTTAAAGTTTCAATTAAACGTTGACTTCAATTGGTACCTAATCCTGATTTGATCAATACTAAGATTGACAACTGCTGATCAATTAAATCCTCATACACTTAACATTCTAATTTATCAAATACATTTACTTAAATTTGAAGAGGAATGCTCTTATGTATTCATGTGAATATCCCAATTTGTACAAATCTTAATTTCACATAATTGCAAGAGCTCCCACATTACATATATACATATAATTACATATAAGATATGTTCATATTACAAGGAAATGTAAACTATGATTTTGCAACTTATCAGTTCTTTAAAAGTCAATAGAGTTTGATATCACCATATCCTTGACATGTTTCTTAAAACATTCAACTGGAAGTGCCTTTGTAAAAGGATCCGCTAACTGCTCCTTTGTACCTATTTTCAATACTTCTATTTCCTTATCTCTGACATTTTCCCTTATTGCAAAGTATTTAACATCTATATTTCTGGAACCACTGTTTCTCTTGTTATTCTTGGCGAAAAACACAGCAGCAGCATTGTCACAATATAATATAAGTGGTCTTTCTATTGAATCCACAATCTTTAATCCAGCAATAAAATTCTTGAGCCAAATGGCATGAGATGTTGCATCATAGATTGCTATGTATTCGCTTTCCATGATATCGCACCTCCTGCCAACATGAAGATGTAACAAGAGGTAGACTTAAGATCATCAAGATCTTGTTTGTAAGAGGCATCTGTATAACATTCTACTCTTAATTCTTGATCAGGGTTTATATAATCTCACATGTGATAATTGATCAATATATATAGGTATATTATTACGTGTGATAATAGATTTACATATCAGTACTTTCACAATGTATATTGCGAACCTAGTTAAAAGACAACAAAATCAAATTCAACCAGTTTTATCATCGTAATTGCAGACTTTTTCGTCACAATTGCATATTTGTGTTGAATTTGAATTTTTTTTTACCTTTAACTATGTGTATAATATTGCGTACCTGAATATTGCAAAAGTAGTGACATTTGTATCAATCTAAAAAAATAATAATTAAAAGACTAATTTAGATGTATGAAATAGTCATAACTTTTTTCATTTGTTTTTTAATTAATTTTTTTTGGTTGGAGAATCCATTAAATTGATATGTAACATACACATGTGCAATTGAATGTGCACAGAATGTGAGCCCATTATGATTATTGTACCGAATTATTTGGTAGTACCGTATCAAGTATATAAACTTGGTTGGTATATGATATTAGAAGTTGCGTATCACGGTAGTACTATGGTACCGAATTATTTGTTGGTTATTGTATTTTTTTTGTATATTAAAAATTGTAACTTAATCTAAAATATTTGAATGGTTGCAAGTCTTATTGTTTCCGGTTAAAACTTCTTAAACATTGGATTTGTTACTTGAAACTTGAAATATCACTCAAAATTTAAACAAAATTTCAAGTTTTCATATATATAACTTGAAGATGATACAAAATCGTTATCAACATGTACCAACCGAAACAAATTGATACCAATTAAGTTGGTATCAGGTACAGTCGGTTGGTACACGGTATTAAATTTTGTGTTTTCGTGAGACCCGTGAGACCAGCATTTTACACTTGAAACTTCACAGCAAAATGCTGTGAAGGTAACTTTTTAAAACCTTCACAGTGTTTTTGTTGTGAAGGTTCGACTTTTTTTAAACCTTCACAGCGTTTTTGCTGTGAAGTTTACGTGTAAAAATGTGGTCTCACGGGTCTCACGAAAACAAGCTGGTCTCACGTGAACCCAACCCTATATATATATATATATA
>NC_037537.1:26920533-26922010 GCF_001531365.2 Cynara cardunculus var. scolymus
GGTATTAACGAGACGATTATAATGGTGTAACTTGTTAAAATAAAAATGTATTTTTTAAACATGTTTAATTGATATACGATTATGTATATTAATTTGATAAAGGTTTAAAATGAAACATTTAAAAGTAAAGGACGTAAAGTAAATTAATTAACTAATTATAGGGGTATAAAGTGTAAATTTAAAATTATAATTTTAAAAAAGTCGGTTGTGAGAGGGTGAGTGTATGTGAGGGGATGAGTGTATGTGAGGAGATGAGGGGGTGAAAAAGTGATATAAAGGGTATCTTGGTCATTTAGTATTTTAAGACTTTAAGACTTTTGTTAAATTTGTTTGATAGTATAGATATATATATATATATATATATACACACTACATATATAACCATTTAGGTCATTATCTTAATTACAACTTTTGAAGCATAGATTATAACCATTTTATGCATGAAATTCAAAAAACTCTTAATTACAAATTTTTAAACACAATGTACAAGCATAGATTGCAATATCTCACAACCCCCAAATGTTAAATGGGTCAAACCCCTTTTTTCTTACCAGGCTTTTAGAAATACCCATTTGGGCTTATTTCTTCTTCTTCACTCTTCTGCATCCTATCTCTGCAACGAAAACATCAAGACCAAAAGGTTTATTTTTCTTTCTTCTTCTGTGATTTTTGTTTCCACATACGTTCAAAACATTTTGGAATAGATAGCCGATACCTTTCTTCTTTACAGACCTCGCTTAACATAACAATGATGGTTTGGATGTATCACCTCGAGCAGTGTGCGATTTCATGAATCAAAGGGATTTGATGTATCACAACCTCGTTGATACATATAACTCCCTCCTCCCTGTTGATTTAATCTCACAGGTTCTTCAAAACCCTAGAATTTGGAGGTATGCTTTTCAAAACAATATTTATTTCTATTTCTATTTTGATTTTCGCAACCAGATGAGATTTTAACTTCCTTTTTTTTTTGGTTTGACCGATTGATGAAGAAGGCTATTTACAACTTTGAGGTAAGAATCCTCTTTTATTGATAATTTTGCTTAGTATGTGATTGATTGATAATAGTTTCATATAGTTGGTCATGTGGAAAAACACATATTCTGTCATATTCCCATTTGCAAGGCCACCTTCTGTTTACACTGCTTCTACATCATCGTCATCATCATCTAAGATGGTTTCTATACCATCTATGAATTTAGGACTCTTGGTGGTTCTTTTTGTGTATCTGTTAGGTTGGGGTTTGAGGTAGGGGCTGTTAGCTTACTCTTACAGTGATAACCCGATTGATATCACATAATAAAATAGCATTTTCATTTTTGAACTTTTAGCAATTATGCATCAGAAAGGGAAACACTTACCATTTTGATTTACTTAGAAAACAACAGAAAATGTTACCTTTTCAATTACTGAACCAACTGAAAAAGATACCTGTCAACAACAGTTGTTTCTTCATATTTTCAAATGTCTATTT
>NC_037537.1:26922470-26924842 GCF_001531365.2 Cynara cardunculus var. scolymus
TTGTGCATTTTTGTTACCATTTTGTACATAGAAATTGGGTTGTATCTTATAACTTCTAACTTGTTTCTTGTTTTGTATACATAGGGCATCATTCTAGCATTAGCAAAAGTCTTCCCTTGTACATAGCACATGAATTGTTTGAGACACGTCAACGAAAATAAGAAACAATTATGGAAGGAAAAGGCTAACAAATACCATCTTTGGTAGCGTTCAACGTCCTATACAGTTCCAGAGTTTGAAATCGTGATGGAAGAGTTAAAAGGTTTTAATGCTCCTACACATGACTGATTAAACCATATATATCCAAAATATTGGTCAAGATCACAATTCACATGTTAATGTTACATTATTGTATAGTCAGGTTACATTATTGTTTACTTACCGAGTAAGATTTAGTCCACCAAAACGACTTTGTATGCAACAATTTACCCGGTAAGTGCTAACCGTGGCAAGAGTCGTTGCCATCACTTACCGAGTAAGATTCTCGGTCTTTGCTTTCAGCTGTTGGGACTGTGCATAATGTTTGATTTCAAACAGTTTCTGTTTTTTATAATTTTTGGGACTGCATTCTTGTTTGGGACAGGTTGCAAAATCAAGTTTAATGTAAATTCTTGTTTGGGACAGCTGCAGATTGTTGTGTGTGTGTGTTGTGTATTGTACTTTCTTGTTTAGATACAACAACTGCATTCTTGTTTAGATATAACAGCTGCAACTAATTGGAATACTGCATTCTTGTTGTGTAAATTCTTGTTTAGATACAACAGCAAAATCAAGTTTAATGTAAATTCTTGTTCACATATTGTTTATGTTAGTACATGATTTGTCTTCGGTCTATTTAGTTGTGTATTCCAATTAGTTGTGCCCCTTTTGTTCAACTTGCTTAAAAAAAGACCACTTGATGTACATTGCTGAAATTTGAAAATCATGGACAAGCGTTACAGTTCAGGAGTTGTAGTTAATAATCTTAAAGGTGTATAAGGAATCATTAAAAAAACATCCACTAAGAACAACTAATTGGCCTTCAAGATTAGAGAATGATTGAATTAGCCTTAAGCTTATAGTTGACTTTTGAAAGTCAAACAAGTGTTTTTCTCAGCTTCTGTCCAGCAATTATCACTTGAGTTCAACACAATTTTTGACATACCAGAAGCTTGATTTTGAGAAAACTCAAAACATAAAAGTTGTAGAACTGTGTCTTAGCTTTCCATCCTATCTGGACTCATCAATTTTAGATCTGTAAGGAGGGAAATATGATCAAAATGGTACAACTGTGCAAAGCTGATAGCAAAACTCTGGATGCATTAGGCTTAACTCTGGATACACGCAGCTGTAACTCTAAAGACATTTAGCAGATTTCATACTTGAATAGCTCTCTTGTTGCATCATGCCATAAACCACTGAGATACTCTTAACCAAAATGTAAGTTTATGCAAACTATCTTTGTTGGACTAAATTGTATGTTGTAATTGAATACAGTAATCGATGATACGCTCTTTATATTGTTAGTACTTTCTTTTATCAGTTTATATTAGRCATATTTCAAGATATCCATGTTATRYTGTGTAAATAATACAATAAATGCTTCTGTTACTCTTACCTTTCAAAGAAATTGTAGGATTTGTTATTGTGATGTAGTACTTGAGCAACCTGGAGCACAAGCTTCACGTAAGGGACTTCATTTACACGGTAATTGTATTTAATACTCCACTCAAGTGTTAGTAACTTATRCTAATAGGYTGTCTTTTCCATTCTCAACATTTATTCTCAAACCAACACTTTGAGGATCAAATGCTTACTCACCCACTCTGTTTTGAACATGTGATATACCAAAATGAAACTCTCAAATAAGATACACAAACATCTTTCCTGTTAGAGCTTGGACTCGACTTTGTTTCTGGGTCCGAAATGGGATATTGACCATGGTAGTAGGGATGTTATTCCCTTACTTCAGTTCTAATGTTTTAATCATACAATACGTAAACCGACATCAATGGCTCTATTACTTTATCTTTAACTCTTTTAGCACAAGGCAGATAGAGGAATGCACCTCTATTACTTGAAAGTTGAAACTATTGAAGCTAATCCGCATCATATCGTCAATCTCATCCATTATGAGGTGCTCTCACCTTTGTACCTAAATTGATCCAAATTTATGTAGTGTCTCGATTGTTCGGAGGTGGGTAATACTCAAGTATTGCAATACCAGTTCTTACCTATAGGTGCTCCTGTTTTTCATTATTGTAAATAACATGCTTTATATTTCATCTAAATGATATTTTTGTACTTTAGAGTTCGAGACTAACCATGTCAATGAGTCACTAATGTGACGATTGATCTGCTATTTAGTGTAGTTTACATTATATGAACTTCTA
>NC_037537.1:26926218-26931218 GCF_001531365.2 Cynara cardunculus var. scolymus
TAAATAACATGTAAAATCTAAATATTAAAATTAAAATTACATTGTTTAATAAGAACTAGTAGATGTTATAATAAAATAATTTTGAAAGTACAATGTTGTAATAAGAAAAGTCACATCATTATAGTACATGTGGACAATCTACGTGGACAATGAGGTGGCATGGAAACCTGGTATAATGGTTAAATTTAAATTAAAATATTATCCAATGCTATAATAAGTAATTTTTTCAAAGTACAATGTTCTAATAAAAAATAGTTTGAAAGTACATTGTTGTAATAAGAAAAACTGGAAGTACAATGCTATAATAAAGAAATTTATGAAAATAGATTGCTATTTTATGACTTTTAATTTTAGCAACCTCTAAATAAGAGAATCAATAAATAGAAGATAATCAAAAGAAATGACATGGAGAAAATTGAATTAGAGGTAAAAGAAAGTGTAAAGTGAGTCCAATAGTGAGAGTAGGGGGCTAGATGTAAATATCAAAAACTTCAAGGAGTTAAATGTCATCATTTTCAAAGTATGAGGACCTGCTTTGCTAATAATACATGTATGTTTGGAGAAAACTTCCTCATAGCTTAAAACTCGCGATTTGGTCTGGTTTCTTCAACTAATAAGTCAAAACTCTTGCATATAAATGTAGGGCATCAGCTTAGGATCGTTTTCATTCAAATAGCTAATAAAACCGTTGAGTTTTGAGAGAGAAATTTGAGTTTGAAGTTCATAATTAAAAATCTTGGTTTTTCACCGATTTTGAATGATATTCTTAATCAAATCTCTTGATTTTTATATCTATACTTTTATTTTAAGTACTCTATTAAACCCCAATAGCCTCATATCTCAAATTTGTTTTTAGATGGTTCGATTTTGTGTTTTCAAGTTGTTGAGTTTTAGTTTTAAAAAAAATAATGAAAAAATGAAATTCATTTCTTACTAAAAATTTGTGTTCTTTATGTCAAAATGTTGGTGAAAATATTACTTAGGGTTTGGTACAAAAAGAATGAAGAAAAAGGGTTAAGAAACGAGCCATATTAGAACTTAAAAAGCTCAAAAACGTGCAGCGATGGCTCCTGCCTATTTGGGTTATGACTGGGTCAGGCGGGTCGATATTTGACCCGGAAACCCGCGTTTAGGTTGGTTAAAAAAAGTTGAATTTTTCAAACTAAGAGGCGCCCGAACCTAAGACCTCTATTAAGCTTTATTATTGAATAATTTATATTATATTTTTACCAATTTCAATTAAATCAGCTAATATAAATTTTCAGTAAAATTAAAATAATCTAATCATTTTATCAAATTATTATTTACTATATTCTTTTGTTGCAATATGATTTTGATTTGAATTTAATTAACAATGATTATCAATTTATATTAATTTGAAAATGAAATAAGAACCAGTAGTAAAAACCTCGGTTTCTTCAGAGAAGGTAATACCCATAGAATTTCTATCGATTTCCAATGGATAATTCTCGATTTCGCTCTTTCTCCCAATTAGTCGTGAGTGTTCCGATCAACCAGCATCTGGTGGATCTAAAAAAGAGTCAAAAGAGACGGTTGGATCCTCTTTTTTATTTTCTCGAGCCGAGAGATCCATGAATCGGGATCATGATGCATACAGATACAAACGGTATAACTTTTATTTGAACAAAGTGAAATAAATATGATTTTTATTGTCTAAGAAAATCTCCAACAACTATGCTAAAATAGAGATTTTATACCAGAGAAAAGATTACAGAAGAGCTGAAAATCTCCAAATTTAAAGAAATCTCTACAACTCTATTAAAAAATAAATAAGTAATTTTCTAATTCTTTTTCCACCAATAATAGATACCGAAATTAAATGTGAGAGAAATTATTTTTTTGTTAAAGATATTCAATATTTTAGTATTGTAGTTAGTGATAGAATTACTAAAATAAAACAGATGTTTGAGTTATATGTAATTTTCTTTCAGAATTTTGACTTTTAATATTTTATCCTAATAAAATTATAACATACCTTAATTGACTTCAGTCAAAATCAAATATAAGAAGGTGTTCATTTAAAAAAAAAACCTTTTATCAGCCTCTTATATCTAACTCGGTATTAAGTCGATCAAATATAAGGTAGTGTTTGATTAAAAAAAACATTTTATTAGCCTCTTATATCTAATTCAGTAAGAGGTAAAGTCATTCAGATCGTTTGTCTTTTTTTTTTTTTCTCAGAAACTCTTATTCACTTCTTATTCGCTCATATCCCCGATCGACCTCCCATACCAAACCATTTTCAATCCACGATTTACAAAAAAACAAACGATTTAATTGATTCAGATTTCAGACTTTAACAAACCTCTTGTAAATCAAAAATAAAATCAAACTTTATATTTCAACATTTTTTTAAAAAACCGATGATTAACATTAATCGTGTCACTGAAATTTAAGCGTAGATCTTTTGGATTGAACCTCGTATGAAGCAAAATGTCAACTTCATATATATATATATATACATAAATAATTGAGTTGACAGTTTTACAAATTCCTGTGGACTCCAACAACATATATATACATACAGACGTCTGTATCTATATATCTTAAAGAGGGTGGCAGAAAGCAAAACAATGGGCAGGATGTTTATCAGTTGTCGGTAAAACCAAAACCTCCAAACTCTTTCTGCAAAACCAGCTGCTCCCCTCCCCCAAAATCCACTATATCTCACCCCCATCCCCACCTTCATCCCTACCAATAATACTCCAAATTTGCAGATTCTAACTTCTGGGTTTTCATCTGATCGTCACTTCAGTTCGTGGGTGTGGTTTAAATTTGAGTTTTTTTTTTTTGTTCTTGAAGTTTGGACTGGTTTTTGAAGCTGTTTCAATGGATACAAATGGCATCTTCTCTAGTTCGTCTGGTGGTTCTGGAATGCTAGGGCTTGAAATGTCATTAAGCCATCATCATCATCCACAACAAAACCCCAATTTCCTCCACCAGCAACCACCGTTCGCCGCTGCTGCATCCGGTGGTGGCGGTGCAAAGCAAGCCTACCCATATGCTCCCAAGCAGAGAACTTCACCAATCAGTGATGAAGAAGAACCTCATAGCAACAATGTGAACAATCCCTCCACTACGGAGGATAGCGGCGGTGGTGGTGGCGGCGGTGGCGGTGGCGGGAGTGGTGATGGGAAGTTGAGAAAGGGGTCTCCTTGGCAGAGAATGAAATGGACTGATAATATGGTGAGGTTGCTGATAATGGTGGTTTTCTACATCGGAGATGAAGTGGCGTCCGACCAACCCCCGGGGTCCGATACGGCGGCGGCGAAAAAGAAGGGCGGCGGCGGAGGAGGTGGGGTTTTGCAGAAAAAAGGGAAATGGAAATCGGTTTCACGGGCGATGATGGAACGAGGGTTTTACGTTTCTCCACAACAATGTGAAGATAAATTCAATGATTTGAATAAAAGATACAAAAGGGTTAACGACATATTGGGAAAAGGAACAGCTTGTAAGGTTGTCGAGAATCAAAGCTTGCTGGAATCAATGGATCATTTGCCGGCGAAGATGAAGGAAGAAGCCAAGAAATTACTCAATTCCAAGCACCTTTTCTTCAGAGAAATGTGTGCTTATCACAACAGCTGCGGCGGCGGTAGCGGCGGAAGCGGTGCAGCTCACCATTCATCGCCACCGGAAATTACAACAACCGAACAACCTCCGTCGTACACACACCACAGACAGAACTGTGTGCATTCAAACGACAACGAGGAGGAAGAAGACGACGACGGTGACGGCGATGAGGAGGATGACGACGGCGACGGCGACCGTTATCACCCCGATGACGAAGAAGATGAGGGTTTATCCAGCCGGAAAAGGGGTAGAACCGGTGATAACGACGGCCATGAGAGCATAATCCAACAATTTAGAGGCGAAATAAGCTGTGTGATTCAGGATTTAACAAAAAGCGTATGGGAAAAGAGGCAATGGATGAAGGGAAGAATGATGCAACTGGAAGAACAAAGAGTAGGGTTTCAAGGTCAATCGTATGAACTGGAGAAGCAAAGATTGAAATGGGTTAAATTCAGCTGCAAAAAAGAAAGGGAAATGGAGGTGGAGAAGTTGAGGAATGAAAGGATGAAGCTTGAGAATGAAAGAATGGTGCTTTTGTTGAGGCAAAAAGATCTGGAACTGGTTGATCTTCAACAACAGTATTCATCATCGAATGCCCATAAATGATGTTTCCGCCATTAATGGCGGATTTAGTTTCTTAAAAAAAAGCTCTCTTTCTGTAAATAGGTTTTGTTGGTTCCATTTTGTTTTTATACACACGCAATTTGATCTATTTTCTTGAGTTTGACAAGATCCAAATTGTTAAATTGGTTGTATCCACTAATAGACGGCCTTAATTTATTCGACAAAACCATAATCATGACGGAATAGAAATTGACGTTTTATGTTTGAGAATAACATAATAGAACACGTGTGTTTTGTCTTTAACAATCCTTAATGGAATGGTTTCGAGGGATTTGGATTTTGCGGAAAGATTTGGAATCGAAATGATAAATGAAAAACGTATGTTTGTGAGATTTCAAATCTGTAAAATATTTTAAACCGAGCAATAGGTTGGTATGGAATTCATGGGGTGTTTGGGATTGCTTATAAAAACAACTTATTGACTTATTGCGGTGTGCCACCGATAATAAGCACTTTTGAGTGTTTAGATAAACAACTTATACCCGTGTCAAATCGGTAATAAGAAGTTTTTTAAGAAGTTAAACCTTTCTATCTTGTAATAAGTTGATAAATGTTTTTATAGAAAAGAATAAGAAGTTTCGAATAAGCAATCACAAATACCCCTCAATTCCAAATCCATGTCATACACCATCCTCACCTTTTGAGATTGGTTTCCAAAGTCTCACGTAGTTGAGCCTCGTAATTCTCCTCGTAGACATGGACGGACTCATAGAAGGGCATACGATGGCACGTGTTACTGTATTATCTCTCTGCCGAAAGGTTAAAAAATTTATGTTTATGGGAGT
>NC_037537.1:26936218-26943046 GCF_001531365.2 Cynara cardunculus var. scolymus
TGGTCAGGCTTGAACTTGGATTAAATATTATATGTAAAAACAAAATAATCTTTTACTCATATCAATTAAAGAAAGCTATGTGGTACCGTCTTCCAAAGTTCCAGCACATATAGTTCACTTGTAAGACTATCGTAATAGGAAATTCCAACTCTGTAACAGTTCTTGTAATGACAGAAACATGGCTCATCAGGCAAATACCCCTCCCCTAACCCTGAAAACAAACAACCTAAAGTGGCAACCATGCATTCTTGCAATAGAAGAGTAAGATTAGTGCTATATATTTTTACAGAATCAGCAGGTATACCTAAGGTATGCCTGGTGGGCTTGTTTATGTTCTAGAGGGAGAATTATACAAGGAAAAGTTAGTTTATGCAGCAGACTGTTTCTTAGGGTGTGTACGTGTCGGATCAGGGGCGGATCGAAGGATGGTTGAGAAACATGCACAGTTATCCTAGTCCCTCATCTCCGTCTAGATAAATACAAATCTGATTTTTTGCTCTTTGGACCATGTTTAGGCTTTTGCCATTTGTCCAAAGACCAAAAAATTGATATGTATGCATCTAGACGGAGATGAGGGTCTAGGATAACTGTGCATGTTTCTCAACCATCCTGTTTCAGTCCGCCCCTCATCCGACACATACAACCCTAAGAAACAGTTTGCTGCATAAACTAACTTTTGCTTGTATAATTTTCCCTCTAGAAGATAAACAAGCCCACCAGGCATACCTTGTTGATTCTGTAAATATATAGCACTAAACTTACTCTTCAAGAATGCATGGCTACTACTTTAAGTTGTTCGAGTGTTCAGGGTTAGGGAAGAGGTATTTGCCTGATGTACCATGTTTTTGTCACTACAAGAAATGTACAGAAACTTAATGCTAATATATTTCTTCTAAATATTTGGCATATACCTGCCACGAAACGGTTACTCTATTTAACTTGATAAAACTACCTTCTCTGGTGGAAGATCAATGCCAAGATTTCCACGGGAAAGGATAATACCAGCTGCCTCTTGCAAAATCTCTTCAAAGCGAGTTAGACCCTATAAAGAATTAAGATGTCAATGGATATAAACTCCAACTTAAACTCAACCTCTAGTCATGAATAGAACTGGCTTTGAAAAAACATGAACAAAATCCAAATAAGCAAAGACAATCACCTCTATATTTTCAATTTTTGCAAATATCTGGGTTTGACTAAGTTCGCCAAGCTTAGAAAGATATTCACGTGCCTGCAGTAGCAAACCAAAAGGTTAAACATGTTACCGTCAAAATGCTCGGAATAGCCAGATAATATAAGTGAAAGCAATAGGAAATATGAATAAAAAAAATAAGGGCATCTGTAAAAGCACACTTACTTCACGAACATCTTGCGCATGGCGCGTGTATGACAATGAGAGAAAGTCAATTTTGTTTGCAACCCCCCAAGTGCTAATGTTCTGAAATAGGAAACAAATTCATCAAAGGCACTATTCCAACTCATATTTGAATGCTGAGGATCCAAACTAAACCATCTGATTAACAATCCTTTTAGTAAATTATAGAGGAACTATTTATAAAAAGGGTTAATTGCACCAACTAAAAATGATTTTGTCATTATCCTTTAAAGTTGTCTTAAAAGCCATCCAACTTATGATAACTTGTTATTGAAACCTGATAAATGCTTAGTAAGATCCGGTTGGCCGATAGCACAAAATGATGTTCAACAAAACATGGTGCAAATGTTTCTGGACATTAATCATCAGCCACTAGGTGTTGATTTTTCATAAGACTGAATGAAAAGGTGTTGAACAAATAAGAAACCTAAACAGTATTTGACAAGGGTGACGAACAACCATGTTAACCTTTTGAAATATTTGAAAGATGTTTGACAAAACCAAATGGTAAATCCTAAGAAATTGTATCACAGCTTGAAAACAACTTTAGATGTAACTAAATAACAAAATCAACAAAACCATCACAGTAATAGTTTGAGTACAACTCTTAATTTGATGTGCAATCTTTGATTTACGTATTATTTTGATTATAGTTGAATAAGTACAATTTAAATTAAATTAAGAAAGTTGATGTGTAAAATAATGAATCAGATACAAGTAACAAAAATAATTCAACTAGAAATCTAATGTAGATACACAAACGCAACGAGTAGAAGTAATCAAAATAATTTAATAAAAATCCCATGTGCAAGTAAGATTCATAAATATATATATATATATATATATATAATTTGATTACATTATAAAAGACTGTAATTTGGTAAATAACAAATTCTAACTACTAGAATACAACATAAGATTCTTAATTTCATTACAATTCTTTTTATTAAAATGTATCCAAAATAGAAAATATACTAGTCGATTGTACATGCAAATATAGCAAAGCTCTTTAGTTCAATGGTTGGCCGCTATGTACTTATGATTAAACATCAAAAAATTTATTTGATTAAGTAAGAAGCCTTTAGATGCGATCAACAACCAAGACATCTGAATGATTTAGAGGTTTCAGACCATTCAGACCCATAAGGTTAATAAACAGCCCCTCCGTGAGGAGCTGATAGAAACCATAATTATCAAGCAATATCCATCACCTTTTGAGAGAAAAAAACGAAATATCAAAATCCATAAACTGAACCTGAACCAAAAGGCTCACCTCTTTATCTTTATCAGTGAGAGTAGGCAGATCAATATGAATCTGGGAGGCATGGAGAGTGAACAATGCCCCAGCCAGAGTAGCAGAATTCTTTATCTTGCAATCAACATCGTCCCCTTCCACTTTATCAACCTGCTCAAGTCCAATAATGAACAAATCATACTTGGTTTTCTGGACAGCATTTATACTTTCAAATGTTATTTTGCATGTGTCTGATTACTATGGGTTAAGAATTGGTAAAAGGCATATGTTTCAATTATCAAACAAGTACAGCAGCATTACACGTGCATGTCCACTTCTAACTCGTTCCAGGAAGCAAAAACTAACTCAGCTTAGATGAGCAACAAAAGTTGTGCTACATCTTTTTTAAATAAGAGAAAAAAGAATGCCTTACCTCCAGCCAAACAGAGGTTGTTTCACTTCCTGTGAACAAGTACTGACCAACAAAAATGGTGTCTCCCTTCTTCACAGCCTGCAAGGACCACAAACAGTCTCATAAGCATAGAGGAGCGACTAAAAAGGGGGTCGGGATAACTCATCAATAATTTTACACTTACGGTACTAAGAGTTAGCACATACACACTTATGTCTTAAACAATCATATAGGAGTACCAGCATGCAATATTTCAAGAAATCTTATGGATTTTTTTAGTGAATTATCAACATTGGATAATAATTGGAACTTAAACATTTCAGAAGCACTAATGATTTACCGAGCTACAAACTTTCATAGTTTCCTTGTGACAGGGATCGGGGAGGACATCAGTTTATCAAGATAAAGGTTAAAGGCAATATAGACCTAGAACAAATATGTATACATCAACGAGAAGGCAAAAGCGTTCTCACCTTAGCTAGTCCATCAAAGTTGATTGGCAATACTTGAGAAGAAGCTTCCTGACCTTTGTCAGGGGTCAGAATAACATTATCATCCTGTTGAAGGGAAATGGCCTTCTCGCTCTTATTCACAACCTGCATCTCAGCGCCAACTGTATCGAGCATCACCTAGAGCAAAAGGAATCGTCGCCAGTTTTAGACAATCTGTGACTATCTTGGTTCTTAATATGTTTCAGAGAGAGACTTGTAGTTACATTAATAAGATAGGCATCAAAACTAGATAATTTTCGTAGATGCTATCTAACTTTACACACAACAAAAGGGGCAACCACTTTAGTCATAGCTCCAAAAATTAAGGAGATACTTGTATTTGTATTTGTAAGCGACTCTGCCATTACTTCGGAATGCTTCAGGGGCTTCATTCTTTGCCTCTTGGAATAAATATTTGACAACATCAAACCTCTAGAAAATGGATATGTATATAAGTACACACACACTTGTACACACATTAAACGTAACTTTGGCTATAGTTTATCAGTTAGTAGTTCTTCCGTTTGCTTATGAAGAATCATTATTTTATTACTCCCTCCATCCCACAATTAGTATCCACTTTGCAAATAAAAGTAGCTCCAACATAGGTAACCCAGTTGTATAAGACGACCCAAGGTCCCTCAAGATTACCACTTAAAACAACATGGTCTAGTGGAAAACAGCAACTACCTTTAATTATTTCTATTACTTTCTTGCATGAGTGTGGGGATGAAGCTAAAACCAAGAAACAAACTTGCCTCTGGTGAGTTACGATCCCTCAAATCTCTCATGTGGGGGAAAGTGATATACACAGGTTGACCTAAATGTAGGCCACCTATCTTGTTACATTAAACAATCACTTTGCTATCTATTGTAGAAGACTTAACAGAAAAAGGGTAAAAGGAATTCCAACAGCACACTCTTACTCACAGAATCAACAGAAGATTTTGTGGCCATTTCTTCTTATTAAGTCGATCAATTGAAATAGGTTTAAGATAACGAATAAAGAATGAAAAAACTTACAGCACAAAGTTTCTTGGTGCTCCTGACGGCGGTCCTCAGATTATCCAAAGTTTCTTGGTGATACTCTGAGTCTCCCCATGAAAAATCAAATCTAGCCACTGCCACATCCACATGAACCAAACCATCAAAAAAGCCATCACATTTATCGACATAAACAAATTTCACTTGCTCCTAAATAACTGGAGTTGCTATAATTCTGGAATCAAAGACACGGCTTTCAAACTTCAAATTGGTGCAAATTGCAAGTTTTTTTTCAGAAACAGAAAATAAAAACAAACATTAGAATGAGTACTGAAAATAGAAAATTAATGTTGGTGTAAATTTGCAACAAAATCCATATTCATATTTTCCTGGCCTCTAAAAAATATAAGATTTGGCATCACTTGCAAAAAGTAGCTCCTAGTCCACAAGACTATAAGAGCATTACAAATCTTCAAGTCGACAAAACGAATCAGTACCACACAAACATAAAAAAAATAAAGATGACATCAATGAAGAACAAAAAACATACCAGACATGCCAGCTTTGAGGCAACCAGAGATAACCTCCAAAGATCGCGAGCGAGGGCCTAAAGTTCCAACGATTTTGGTCATCGCGGGGAAGAAATTCTGCAAATACGTAAAACAAAATCGCAAATGTTTCAGAAATTCTAGATCGTTAATCTTCAAAAAGTAATGCACATATGAAGTAAGATTCCATGAGTAAAATCGAAACTTAAACAAGAAAAAAACACAAAAACAGATCCATGGAATTGAAACTTCTTGTACTTACAGCTTTAGACGGCTCGAGAATGGATGCCATTCTGATAGGTTCTTCAAGAAGCAAGTGATTAGAGTGCATTTTGACTGATGAACAGCAACAACACTTCGAAAATGAATCGAAAGAGAGAGTTTACAGGGAGAGAGAATAGAGGAGGAAAGCTGCGTGAATCTGGTAGAGAGAGATTTGGTAGAAAGAAAGGGGAGAATATGGTTTGTTCTTAAAACACATGAAAAACGAAAGCAGGAGAACCCGGTTTTCTTTAAAACCGGCTACCCACTTTCGTCCTCCCCAAGCCACTTTTGTTTTCCTTCCACGTCTTTTAAAAATTTAATAAAAATAAAAAAACTGTAAATAAATATTTTAAACTTTTATTTAAAGGGTCGTTTATCAAACACTTACCCGATAAATGTTTACCGGTAAAATCTAACACTACTATTTACTTACCAGATAAAATTTTATTCCACCAAAACGATATCATATGCAACAATTTACCCGATATGCGCTTACCATGGTAAGAGAAGTCGTCTTCACTTACCGGGTAAAACTCATGATCTTTGTGAGTAAGATTCTTGATCCTTACCATATTCATCCGGTAATGTGATGTCACTTGGTAAATGTTTACCCGAATAAGTTTTTGATAAACAGCCCCTAAGTCTAGAAGGACCGAGTTTTTCGGACTTAAATATATATATACACTATAATATCATGCCATAATTTTAATCCATACAAAATATCAAATTTTGATTGTGAAAAAAAGAGATGTCTTGTCATGATTTAGAATGCATTTAACATTGATTTTTTAACTATACTATCAAATGCTTTCTATTAACTTAAAGGTTGTTTTATTTACTTTTTAATAATTTTATTAAGAGGTGAATCTTGTTTGTTAAAAAAAATTGTTTCTTAATGTTTTTAAAACCCTTTGAATAATTTTGTATCATAAGTATCCCTTAACCATTCAGCACTGTAATTCCATTATAAACAGTTACCGAATAATTATATTTCATTTTGTATTATATCATAAAAGTCTCTTAATCATTCTGCATCAAATCATTTAGCAACTGTCAAACAACCCCTTAAAGTAAATCAAAAATCTTCTTTTATTTCTAAAAAGAATAAATATAAGACGTAATTTGAAAAAGGTTGGTATAAAATCGAACCCAAAATCTTTATCATGTAAAATATAAAACAAAATTAATTATAAGTCTAACGTGTTCGGGTTTGACCACTTGACGAGTCAACATCGAGGTCCCAACTCCCAAACACCCTCCAACTCCCAAAGGGTATATAATTTCTGTGGGTCGTCTTATCACCAAAAGCCAAAAGACAAAAGATGGAATATATTATTATATTATTAGAAGCGTATTCGTGCAATGCAGCGAGATACATCATGATTTTAATATTTTATTTTATTTTTTATCTCAGTCGATGTTATAATATGGCTTTATGTGATTTTGTATTTATACAAATTCAAACATCGAGCTTGTATAAGTTGTATTTATGCATAATTACTTGTAATCTTGAATTTTAA
>NC_037537.1:26944022-26985613 GCF_001531365.2 Cynara cardunculus var. scolymus
TAATAATTAAGTATTCTGTTAGAACTCAATGATTATCCTAATTATATTTTAGATTTTTTATATTTAAAATGAGATGTTTATCATGTATTTGATTGCGTTTATCTGCAGTTAGTTACACGAATTCAGATATGAGATGAAATTGGGTAGGGATGAACGGGTTTAAGAGTTTTTAAGAGTTTAAGAGTTTTTAAGAGTTTTAGTCAAATGCTTTATAATATAGTATAGATTATTAATCAGTTGTTAAATTTCAACATCAAATAGATTATTGGGTTGTTTCAGTTTTTCTCAAATCAATTGAATATGAAACAATCAATAATGTAGGTCTGACAATTTCAAATACAAATTTTTATCCGTAATCGATATGTCCGTTTACCTCTTTTCAAAATTTCGCATCTCGCCGCATTGCACGGGTATACAACTAGTTTTGTATTGTTATGAAGTCTTTTCTTTCAATTAGTTTTATATTTTCTTTTATTTTATATCAATATTTTATTGGGTAACTGTATATTTTCATATCAGTATACGTACAACAATTAATCCCTAGGCGACCACGAATAATCTGAAGTTCATCACAAATGAATCTTCATAGCTACAAGAGATTTGACAACGTCTGGATTTAAACCCTAAAAAATAAAATTCCAACTACATCTCCTAAATATTAACCAGTATGTCACAATCCAAATAATTAAATCCTTATCTGATTTTAGGACTTAGGTCTAATTGTCATTAATTCATATTATATCTGAAAAATGATTTTTTAATTTTATGATAAAAAATTTATTTCAAGACTCGACGATTAAAATAATTAATGAAAATACAAAAGTCAATTTTAACGTTTTGAAAAATAAACACTTTGAATTTTCTGTGAAAGAAGGTTCTAGAAGTTGTAACGAAGTCCATACTTTTCAAATATGTCGTACTAAATATTCTTTTGATGTGTTTTAATAATATATTATAAATTATCAATATAAGTATTGGTTAGGAAAAAGCTGATTTATGTATGATTTGATAAAAAAATCATATGAAAGAAATAATCTGAAATATCTTTACTTTTACTTTTTTTTTTTTTGAAAAAGAACGATTGAGGCCCGATCAAGCTTTGGCATTGCCATCACCCGATCAATAATCAATCATAGCATTAAAATCGTGATTGTGACATGTGATTGTGGACGGAATAGACGATTCATAATTTTAATATTTCAAAAGAAAAGTTGTGATTAGAGGAAAGAGGTGGCAATAGAGTTGTAAACGAACTGAACGGTCAGCGAAACATTCAGCGGGAAGTTCGTTTATGTTCCTTCATTTAATAAATGAATGAACATAAACAAATTTGTTTGTTCGTTTAGTTAGACGAACATGAACATGAGTCTAATTCGTTCATTTACATTTGTTTATATTCGTTCGCTTATGTTCGTTCATATATTAAATTTAATATATAATTTTTTATTTATTTAGCTTGAATTCAAATAATATTTATTTAAGTTTTAATTTTTTATAATTTATTTAGATTTAAATTTCATTATTATTTTGTCTTATTTAAAATTTTTATCTTTTCACTTTTTCTCCAAAAGCCTAGCCTCCAGATGGAACCTTTTATGTTCGTTTAGGCATGTCCGTTTATGTTCGTTTAGACCTGTTCGTTTAGCCCCTTCATTTACGTTCGTTTAGCATGTTAACGAACGAACATAAAACGAACATGAACACAACTGATTTCTAAATGAACGAACACAAATATTTTCATTCGTTTACTGTTCGTCTTCGTTCGTTTGTTCGATTAAATTAAACGAACGAATATGAACAAGCTTCGGTTCGTGTTCGTTCGGTTCATTTACAGCCCTAGGTGGCAACTTCCTATTGTGATTGGTTTAAAATCTAATCTATCTATACTATATTATAAAGCACTTGATCAAAACTTTTAAAAATAATTTGTTATGCATGAAATACTGTTTATTGATATAGTTTACTTAAAATTCAAGATTACAGGTAAATTGTATGTAAGTACAATTTATTAAAGTTTCATGTTTGAATTTGTGTATCAATTAATCCTATAAATTCAAATCATATAAAACAGTTAATTTGGACACTTATTTTTTCCTTTCTATAAACCCCATTTTATTGCAGCGTCCACAACCAGGTATTACTTTTATCACAATCCGATTGTGATCCGAAATACAACATTTTTCGATTTCCAAATCTACTTGTTCCAACTTATTAGAGTAGATTTACATACGTAATTGCCATAAGATATGGAGAGAAAAAAGTCAACGACGTCTGGTTTAACGAATTACTGAAATACGTTTTTGACATTTTTAAATCCCACGTATTAGCATATTTTTAGTTTAACCGACAAATTAACTTTATTTTTGGTTTGTTAACAATATTTTATTTACTTTATAACGATGGTCATTTTATTTTGTTATATACTTAAAATTTAATGTCAACATGATCTATATTTACATATCTATATAAAGCAGAAACATACAGCTCTAACCTGACATATGTTCATAACAGTATCAATGCCTTCCTTTTTCTGAAATTTTCTCTTTTTTCCCTTTTTTATAGGTTTTACGTTTACCTGCAAAGCAAAAAACCCTTCGTCTTCTACTGTTACGCTTTTTCTTATTCTTCTCCATCTCTAGATCCGCCTTCTCATGATTAGAAGAATCGTGAATGCACAACATACCTTTGGAGACAAGTTCAAACCAATCAAGCACCACCATTATGGTTAAACTTCTCTTTTTTCCATCTCTATCTACTCTCTGGCGGTCTGGCCTACCAAAGGGATTCACAACATTTGTTGGTTCTATTTTACATATCTCGGTAATAGGTATCCCACTTACAAGCCTGTGATTAAGTGAAACAGGAGAAAACAGGAAAAATATATGGTACTGTTTCATTAATATAGCATTGTCCCGTTTTCTGATGAAAGTTATTTTCACTAATTTAACTTTTTCCGTTTTCCAGAATGTTAACTTTGTTCTTATTTGTTATCCCATGTTTTCTCTTCAGGTCGACAGAAAAACTTTACCTATACATCCCTATCGAGAGTCTTTGCTTACTTAAAATTAAAGGATTCAAATTTGGAATCGAAGTCCAATAAGTCGGTTTTGCGTTCTCATTTTGTGTCTCTCGAAGCTTATACCCCAACCAGAATGAGTAATCTGTTATTCTTTCTAGGTAATTTTTACGTTCCCCATCGATGATCTTCGTTTTTGTAGTTTCATCAAATTAAAAACGTTGTTGATTATTACTTCATTTAATGGATCGTCAATTGTTGGTTTCTAACATTTACGTTATGTTTTGTATTCGTTTATGAAAGTTGTCATTAGGTATGATTGTTATTTTCGTTTTAGCTAGTTTAGATATAAGTTAATAGTTTATAACCCTAAATCCGGTTACACAATGGTTTCAGAATAAAAACAAATGGCTTATATTACCGGCTTGACATTGGTATAAACATTATTTATTTTCCATCAAAATACTAAAAATTGATTATTACCGGTACCATACCGGAATAAGTCAACAAACAGTTTAAATAAGCAATCCCAAACATCCCCTGAGAATTTGTTGGAGGCAAATAGAGAACAAAATCTCCATTATCACTATTTTAGATAATCTTTTAAAGATGTTATAAGGATCTATTTGTTAACATCTTAATGAGCTTAATGAGACTCACAACTTATTCGATCAACTATATATGAATATTTAATAATAACTTATTGATATACATAGTAGTTTATTCAATAAGCTTATAGGGGAACTTTATGTAGAAATTGAAGTTTTTTTTTTCCAAACATGTTCATCCCAGTTAAAAAAAAAATACTCCTTCCATTTATGAAAAAATCTCTCAACCAAATATCTTCCCAAATTAAACAGATATCTTTATTCATACAATACTTAATGAAAAACCAAACAAACAGACCCTAAGTACTTGAAGAGAAGTGATTTATATCTTAATGCAGATAGGTCGACCGCGAGTATAATATGGATGTACCATAATTGTCCCCTGTCTCTCTTACCCTTTTTTGAAAACCCTACAAACTTTAGTTGTTTTTGTATTTGTGACTAAGAAACTTTGTTATCGGGTTTTACGTTTCATTGTTTGTATAAAATTCAATATCAAATTATTTATGATTTTGGTATCTTAAAAGGAAAATCCAATAACGTAGGTTTTTGGCACTACCATAAAGATGATCGGATTCACTCACTTTTCGCAAATCAAATCACCAACTTCGTTATTTTGGACAATGTCGACGTTAAACTTTGTTGAAAGCATACATTCATCATTTGTATGAATATGATAAAAGTGGACGGATTTGCATACAAACACAATAATTCAGTAGACAACATTTTTTAACATTTCTTTTTAAATTTTAATTTATCGTCAATTTGAATTGCAGTAGTCAATTGATAGGTATGCTTCAATCGAAATATATAACAGGGGGATTTGATGCATTATGAAAACGACTTCAAATCTACGACCGGTGTTTCATAAAACACGTTATAAAAGAAAAACTTGAGTTATTATGCTTAATTTGATCAATATTAGTTACATTTACATTGTTAATTGTTAGCAGATTAGTGGTTATCCTTTGTGTGTAGATATAAATAGAAGTAATACTTTATTAACAATAACAACTGTATTATACAAGATAAACATTTTACGTATTTTGAGAAAGTGTAACACCCTCGTTTCTATCATGGAAATATCACACCATTTTCTTTATAATACCACATTTATCATTGTGAACCACATGAGTGGTACCTGATTGGTTTGAGCTTTGCTCCAAAAGTCAAAAGTGTCTGGAGGTCCCAGGTTTTAAATCTAACGAGGAATAAAAATCTCTTTGTGGCCACGAAGGTTCAAATGCGGTGACTCCAGGCTACCCCTAGAGCAGGTGGTCGTCTTGGAATTAGTCGGGTCGCATAACGGGTTGATTATACACAACATCTCCATGCTTTATAATCCTATTAACACCTTAAATATCATTATACACAACATGAGCATGAAACACCATTATCAGTGCTCTTATTTGCTTTCAAACCATCAAATTCTTACCCATTTCGCATGTAACATTAATAATTCATTTAATGACGCATAATGAAACCAATACATAACGTAATTGAGTTATTACCTTGGATTCATCAACTCCTTGACCAAAATGCTACAGTGATTCCTTTCTCATCCTTCTTCCTTATTTGTTCTTTATTTTTCTTCGGTTTATATCTGATTTCTTTTTTGATGCTAATGATCAGAATAAAACCAGTATGACTACATCCTAACCCCCTTGTCCTCCATTTATGGGCTCCACCACCAAGCAAACCATTACCTTCCAAATTTTCCACTCGTTTGATTTCAAACATATCAAAAACCAACTTCTTAACCAGTTGGGTTGAGGCATATTGGTCAAACCTCAAGGGGATGTAGAGAATACTTATATTTCCCGAGTTTGAATCCATATATTGTTGAAACCCCTTGCGGCAATGAAGGTTCATACTCAAGGCTCTTTATAGTCGTCCGATGGTTAATCAGGAGAGCTAAGTTAACTCGAATGCTCACAGTTACCTTAATAGAAAACTTCAATAAAAAACCAAGTGGTAATATATCTATTTTCTATCATAAAGGATTCTTATTTTAGAAAAAAGACGCTACCAAGTAGTTTACTACGAAGATTCTGTTGATATTAAATTCTTTGTTCTTTTTCGTTTATAGAATAAAATTTCCCATTCTTACTTGTTATTGGATGATTAACCAATTCCCGAACGCAGCATACAACTCTCCGTTGTACTGGGTCCTCCAAGTGTGCCCGTAGGATTTCCCTAATCCCTGAAAATTTCCTTATAAATAAGTTTTTTTTTTTTATGAAATTAAATTTTTTTTTATTTCGAAAAAGAAGAAATAGGAATTATTATAGGGGGGACGATGGTAATATATCGTGGGGTCCACACATTAAAAGCCTGTTTATACTAACGGACCCGTCATACGGCGTGACGTTTCTGCCCTCACAAAGTTACGTTTCAATTCCGGTATAGTTAACGGTTCTTCAAACGATCCTCTCCCTCAAACTTAACGTCGTCTCCGACTTTCACTGCCAACCCTAACCCTAACCCTAATGTCCCTCCGATGGCATCTTCCGATGACGACTTCCCGCTGATCGGAGACACCACCACCACCACCACTTCCAGCCACCAAACAAATCCTGATTTCCACCACCAACTCGCTGCAACTGCTCACTTACTAGCCTCGCAGGCGACTCAGATTAATACACCACCACCTCCGCGGCCAACACAGGAAGCCAATGGAGAAGGTTATAGCGACGGGGGGTTCTGTTCACAGCCCATGGTTGTCGTTCCGTACGATGATGAGTCGGATCCGAACAGATCTAGGATTAACGGTGCACGAAGCGAGAAATGGAGCGATCGGGAAGAGCTTAGCGATGGAGGAACACCGTATAATTATAGTAAGAAAGTAAAGCTCGCGGCTTCGTCTTCAGGCGGAGAGTATAGGAAGGATAGAGAAGAGTGGAGTGACACTGCCATTGCGTGTCTGTTAGATGCGTATTTAGATAAGTTTATGCAGTTGAATCGTGGGAATTTGAGAGGGAGGGACTGGGAAGAGGTGGCGGCAATCGTCAGCGAAAGGTGCGAGAAGCAGACGAAGAGCGTGGAGCAGTGTAAAAACAAGGTGGATAATTTAAAGAAGAGGTATAAGTTGGAGAGGCACCGGATGATGAATACAAATGGGGGAAATGCCATTAGTCATTGGCCTTGGTTTAAAAAGATGGAGCAGATCGTCGGGAACTCATTGCCATTGAAGGCTGTGTTGGGCGAAGAGAATTCGGCAGGGGGAATGAGTAGTCCTGTTAGACAGTCTAAGAGGTATATGCATCCTTCTTGCTTCAGTTAATTGTTCTTCCAAAATTTTGAGCAATGGCATTGTGTTCAAGATTGTGAAATTATCTTAAGACGAAGATTACTTGCTGAACTACTGAACTGAACATGTTTAAGCTTGTATGAAGAGACAAATATATGATATTGACTTGGTGAATTGCATTCTTTTTATCTCGTTATTGACTTTATAATCATTGAACTTACATTTTTTTGTTCTAAACTAAATACTTTTTTCTCGTGAATAAAAAACAAGAATCAGCTGATTTGGATAAGTTATGGAAATACAGATACAAAAGAAACCACTTGAGTGACATTTATCATCCAAAATCACCCAAATTTGCAAGGTATGTTGCAAACTAAATACCATTCTTGCAGAAATCGGAGAACAGAGAAACACTACAGATCGATGGTTTTGGGTAAGCTGCGGAAATGTAAACGCAAAGAAACCATCAAATATGGAAATTTTAAATCCGAAATCGCTCATCTTTGCAACGCATACTGTTTTTTAAAACATTTTTGGTAAGAATGATAGTTGGTTAGCAACAAAAAGCAAGTCAATTGCTCTATCTTGGAAAGATACTATTTTTTGGTTGTGAATCTTACTTTAGTTATCTAAGGATTTTTAGTTCACGAACTTCATTTCTAAACCATGAATTCCAGAATCTAGTTTTGAATACTTTAAGTTTTCATTATTAACTTTATGATGAAAATTGCATTGTTTGACTTGGTCTCTCTTCGGAAGCCTCATCTTGAAAACATATATCTTGATCCATGATGGAGGGAGAAGGGAAAAATGAAGACCCTTCTTTCGACTTGCAAGACAGATTTAAAGGAATCTGGTCCATCTCCTACTAACATTTTGCAGTGACTTGTAAATGGAGTGTATATGATAAGTCTTAGTTTCTAAGATAAAAGAACTTTGAGAAAACTCCATCAATTTAGACAAGTCTAATTATGAATTATGGGTAAAGATTTGGAGTGCAGAAGATTTCCTGTGTCTCAGCTAGCTGGAATTGCAAATGACATTTGATGTAGGAACCATCTGGAAGTTCTTTATACTTATGTGATGTTTTTAATATTTAAAATCATGCCTCTCAGCTGTTGTGTGATACTTTGTTGAGATTTTGAGTAATGTAGTTGTACTTGAAAGTTGAAATCATTTGTCTGTAATGGCACTAGCTTAAACCAATTCAAGTCATGAACAGTTGAATGCCAAATACTATTGAGATTGCTGCTCCATGGGCTTCAGAGTTGACTATTGTAGAATTGTGATCATTTAGTTGGTTGATGATATTTATCTGAACAAGCATCCAATCAATCTTTATGCAGATATGCAACAGCAACATCTAGCCCAAGCTGTCAGATCACTGCTATAAAGTCAAAACCAATAACAAATGCTAGATGGAGGAGAGTTGTTTTTAAAATTAGTGGTGCTTCTCTGGCTGGAACCAGTTCTCACAGTGTTGATCCGAAGGTACGTATAATTCCATATAACTGGTATGGATGGTTTAGTTACGCTAGAAATCCTTTCTGGGTGACATTTTAAAGTTTTTCTTTGATCTCGTCATGATACATCATCTGAAGTTTAGACTTGATTTCTTTTATTCTGTAGGTGGCCATGCTGATCGCTAGAGAAGTATCAATGGCTTGCAATGTTGGTGTTGAGGTGTTCCATTTTTTAAAATCAGATGTCACTTCTATAACATTTAAATATTCTGAATTTGATCTCATGCAAGCCTCTCTTTCAGGTGGCAATAGTGGTTGGTGGGCGCAATTTCTTTTGTGGAGACACATGGGTTACAGCTACTGGTATGGACAGAAGTACTGCTTATCAGATTGGGTAATGTTATTATTTCCCGACGTGCTAATTATATCTGTTCGATAAAAATATCTCTATCTCATATCTTGCTCCCTTCAGTTTGTAAGAATTTGAGTAAATAAAAATAAAAATAACAATAGCCTGGGAAAGGTCACCAAGATTTCGTAGGCAAACATCATGGCTTCAAAATTACAAATTTAAAGCAGTTGGAGATCTAATGCAAGGCTACAAAGCGTTTGAGGATTTTGCAGTATTTCTAGCATCAGCATTCTTGTTGGCCTATGCTGAATCAGAAAATCTGAAGACTGAAGTAAACAATGCACTTTTGCAAAATAGACTTAGTCACTGAGCTTTCATCTAAAAGCAAGGTTCAAGCCTGGACTTCTTGCTGAATTCCAGTATCTGGTGCTTTGAGGGTTTAGTTAATAGGGGATGTGGTGGGGTTCACATCCCATGCGGTGTTAACCGTATTCCTGAATTATTGACCAAGATTTCACATGGATACAAGAATCACAATGCACGAAGGAGAATTGCAGTTTTTCTTTTTTCAAGAAGGAAATGAAAAGAGTATTCTGCAAATTAGAAAAAAAAAGCTATAATAAAAAGTAACTGAAGTTCTATGGTTGTGAAAAAGTAAAAGGTGAGACAACTTAAGTCATATTGGTTTGGTTTTCACTTCTTTACACACATACACACTTTTTGCATGCTCAGAAGTTTGTCTTTGATTGGTTTGGTTGGATTAGTGTTCCAGGAAAGAAAATGAAAGAAGACTTGGTTATAATTATGTATGAAAGTCAGCCTGACCTTTCCCTGTTTATTAATAAATATACTAAATGCTTGGGTATGTGCTTTCAGCCGTCATTCCAGTCTTAAAAAAGTCATTAAGTGGAGCTAGGTGGTTGAATAAGCTTCTAGTATGTAATTACTTAATCAGGGATTAGGCAGATGCATTTAAATATATAAAACTATAATGATTTGGATTATGTAAGCATATGAAAAGTTAAATATTGGTATTGTATCACATTGATATCACATTGATATGGTTTCTTTCTATAAGATTAGTTTTATTGTTACATTGGTACAATAATCGAGAAAGTGAAACATGTTGAGAAAAGGTCATTGACCATTAATCCCCATCATCGTGATTGGAATGATTAACTCATTATTTTTTATAAACTGAAGTGGTGGGGGCGCTCATCTCTAGGTGGGTGATTAAGTGGCCCATACTAATAGAAGTGAAAAATGGAACACATAGCTCCTAAGCAGAATTTTATAACACTGAACATTTCATATTAGTTGGTGTGCCTATGGACAGCAGGGTTTGTAGGATACTCATGGTTACCTTTTGGGTCTTTTTCTTTCTCATTGAGGGCTGCCTAGGATGCTATCCTTCATACGCCAATTTAATTATTAATTGTCATATAGTCCCTTGTGCCCGTGTCCCAATCGCCCTCCCGGAGGATATGCACATCTAAAAGTGTCTTTCATTATGTGCCGAATACTGGTATTTTTCAATGAGTGCCTTCACAGTATGTTTCAACCTCTACCCAAAGTTTGATTCAGTATGATTTGTCGGAACAATTTAGTATTGATATTTCTCCAGTTGTACATGTTCATGATGAACCATGGCTTTGCATATGTTACCAGTATGATGGCAACTGTGATGAATTCCATATTAATCCAGTCAGCGCTGGAGAAGTTGGGTGTTCAGGCACGTCTGCAATCTGCTTTTTCTATGCCAGAGGTCTTTGAACCATACAGTAAACACCGAGCAATCCGACATCTAGAAAAAGGGAGGGTGGTAATATTTGGTGGCATTGGTGCTGGCACAGGAAATCCACTCTTCTCTACCGACACAGCCGCTGCTCTTAGAGCATCAGAGAGTATGGTCAAGTTCTATGATATTAATTATTTATCATGCTAAAGATGCTTTAATAGTTTCCTTGGAGGTGAACTGATGGTTTGTTGTTCTCATGCAGTTCATGCCGATGCATTTGTCAAAGGTACTAATGCAGATGGTCTATTTGAATGTGACTCCATCAGCAGTGTCACATTTGAGCACATTTCTTTCAGGGAGTTGGCTTCTAGAAGTGCATCACCAATGGACATGATGGCTGCAACATTTTGCGAAGAGAACGGGATTCCTGGTTGGTTTTTGTTTACCCTTGCTTTCTCTATGGGTTTCTATTCAACCAGTGATTTTGCTTCCATCAACAGTTATTCTTGAACAGATTAACACAATGTTGCAGTAGTATAACTAATTTGTACTTTACAAGTTTATTTCATTTAATATGGCCAAAGGGTAAATTTTACTACTACTTTTTATTTTCTTTCCTCTGTTTCATGTTAATGCTAAGGTTTTTGGGTGTGTGTGCCATGCTCATGATTTTTGTCCAGGGCCCATAAAACTTGACCTTTGGGTGTCTCATATAATTGAGGATAAAAGAGGTATAAGTATCATAAATCATAGTACGTATCAATTGTGTTATTTGTTTCTTCAGATGTTACATTCCTCTAGTCCTATTACACTTTACACTGTTTGTTCAGACCGTGTATCGATTTATGGTCTTGTTTCCTAGTCATCGAGTAACCTAATATCTTGATTGAAGTCTTATACCCGTGTTGTTTCCTGTATTCCATGGTGCCTCCACTTTGGTTTCTATTGAGGTATTACTAGGAGGAATGGATCAACTTTAGTTTCTGCAACCATCGATTTCCGTACCAGATATTCTCTTATAAACCTTGCTCTGACAAACTTACCCTTACACCAATTACTCCTGGTGTCCTCATATTATCAAGTAGGCTTTCCTTACAATTTGTCTCTATATCTGAAGTGGGCAGTTAACTTATCCAGGCTGGAGAAACTATGTAAGGTGAAATTTTCACCTTTAAGAAATAAGGGACTTTAGGCCATGCCAAGCTTCCTCCTAGGAAGGATTTTGTTGCACAAGTTGTGTACATAGTGGGGCCGAATCCAAATGGTTCTTTGGCTTGTTTGAAGGGAAAGTTGGTAAACTCTCGAAATTATGAGGAGGATTGTGGGGAGACATTTTGTTCTACCAAAGATGTCTTCTTTGTGTATTGCGATCTCTCAGATCACAATCGAGTCATTGGCCACTTCATTATTGACGAGATTCTTAATGTTGTTTGATGGAGATGCTTCACGAGAATCAGGTTTGTGTGTACGCTACAAAGAACTTGATTTTCATAAACATACTAATCACATGAAGACAGATTGCCATTTCGCCTTGTGAGCAAGTGGTCCGTATTTCTCTTTAGCCTGCTACTGAGGCTCTTTTGATGCACTCCTAGCAGCTTAATGAGCTTAATGAGACTCAAAGCTTATTCAGTCAGTACATGACTGTTTGGGAGTGGCTTAATGATATAGTAAGTGGCTTATTTAATAAGCTTTTAGGAGGGTTTATGCAGAAAGCCAAAAAAATTTCAAATCTGCCCCTCCCGATTAAAAAACACGCTCCTTTCATCCATAAGAAACCCTTCCAAACAAAAATCTTCCCAATCTATACACACAAATTAACCCACACAAATATCTTTATCCATACAGGACTTACTGGAACACCAACCAACCCAACCCCTAAGCCTTCATATTGGTTTGAGGAGTTTCATATGAAGCAAATTGGACACATGTGATACTTGTGCTTATAAGATTTATGTGCTTCTTATGGTTTTATGTCTGCCTAATTTCATACTCGATATATTTGTCTTCATTTTCTAAAAAATTATACTTTTTGGCCCATTTTATTTTGTGATTTATTTACCTTTGTTTTGTTTTAGATAGTAGGAAAGTAAACCCTACGATATAAAAAATGTTTTCCAGGTGGGATATATTGGGTTTGTTTGGTTTGGTTTGGTTTTTTCCGGTTATGTGGGTCCCATCTCAATTTATTGTCTGCATCACGGGGATGGAAACTGAAATATGAACCTGCATTTTTTTTCCTTTTGTTGCAGTTGTGATATTCAATCTTCATGAGCCTGGAAATATATCAAGAGCGCTATCCGGGGAACATGTTGGGACCCTAATTGATCACACGGGAAGGGTTGGCTAAATCCCCTGATGGATCTACTATTCCATTCTATCCAATTCATTCGATTCCGTTAATATTCATATCAGGTACCCTCCTACATTTGGTTTAGTTGTTATAGATGGCTTGCTTTCTGCTAAACAAAAGCAACATCGTATGAAAGCAGAAGGGGTGGGTGGGGAGAGCATTGTGTATGGTTATCTAGTTAATATCAATAGTCGTTAAAATGGGTTTAACCGTGCATGTGTGTGTCGGGCGGTCTGATGTTAGCAGCCTGGTGTGTAAATTATAGATGTGTGCGGTAGAATGAGTGTGGTAATGTGTGTAGTTTAAGTGTTGGCTTGTATGTGGAACTAAATACAAAGTAAAGATAAATATGGTCGCGTCGAGGGTGATGAAATCACCCATATTTTCTACTTTTTTACGTCTCTGATCGATAACTGAACTTTATGTATGATGCATTGTAAACAAACTCTGCAGGCTGAAGTAAGGTCTATATACATTCTGGTTATCTATGAGTAGGGTGTACTGGGTGTTGGTTTGGTTTAGTTTGGTTATCTATGCTGGTGCATTGTTTTGCAATGCTAGGGGTATTTTAGACAATTGACCTTAACTGAGTTTTCAGTTAAGAACATGACTAAAATTGTAATAAAAAATGGGAGTTGTTCGGTTGGTTTTTCTTAAGTCCTGTATGGATAAATCTGTCTGTATAGATTGCAAAAGTTTTTGGTTGGAAGAGTTCTTTCATAGATGAAACGAGCGTGTCTTTTAATTACGAGAAGCATATTTGGAAAAAGATTGGCTTTTATGTATAAAGCTTCACTTTCTATATCATTAAACTATTACCAAACAATCATTTATAGTTGACCAAATAAGCTATGAGTCTTATTAAGCTCGTGAACTTGTAAACTCATTAATCTAATGGTTATATATGTATTCAAACTTTTTGGCAGTACTTGTATAGAACACCAACCACCTTTCTTCCTTATGGTTGAGTACACCTCATGTATCATGTGTTCAGGTTTTCTTTTCTCTTCTTGCCATTAAAATATTGATACAGTAAAAATTGACAAATTAGGTATTTCAGTAATAATTAGTACAAAGTCTAAGTAATCAATGACTCTAAATAATAAAATTCAAAAAAATATAATAATTAACTTGAGATCATGTAAGACCAGTCTGTTTTTATGAAATTTATGAGATAATTTTTTTAAACTTGAAACTTTACAGTATAATATTGTGAAAATAATCTTTAAGTGTAAAAATATGGTCTCATGGATCTTACAAAAACAAGTTAGTCACCTAAGTATCATATACATATTTAATTATAAAGTTGACAAATATCTAAAATATTTTTTAATAAAAACAAAAAAATAAATTTATTGATCAAAATCAACGTCACCAATATCTTATAGTTATTAATTATAAGTAAAAGTAAATCAAGAGAGGTTTTTAAATTATGTCAAAAACGCTTAAAATAGAAACCCATTACAGATTATTTTGATATATCGCTTGTTATGGATTATTTATAAACATATTAACATTTGGAGTAGATTGCGTTTTTTTTATCCTTGTGGTTTGTTGAATGTTGCAGAAATGACGAAAATAACAATGATTTACAAAGGGACAAAAACGTAATTTACTCCTAATATTTATTTCTCTAGCAAATACAAATATTACATTTTGTAATTAGTAATTTGTACTTAAGATTAACAATATCAACAGTCGATCCACAAGTTTTGTTATCTTGTATTTTAAAGGGTGTTATCGAAACATATTAATTTATATTAAAATTATATATATATATATATAAATATATATATATATATATAAATATATAAAAGGATGATATAAACAATTATACGTGGTTTTAACAAATAATAAGTAAACTTATTAATTTATAATTTTTAAAAAGAAAAAGTAGAACATAAACTTTTTTTTGTTGGTTTGAGTGAAAATGAAGTCAAAGATGTAAAAGCATGAAAAAAGCATAAAATTGGAAGGGGCTTTAATTGGTCCCGGGGACACCATCATATCAAGCATGAGATTGCCATCCTCCAAACTCCCACTTTAATAACACCATCATACATTTCCATTTTAAATCCCAATTTTCTATATATTTAATTGGAAAAAGTCTAAAAATATTCAATGAATTTTAGTATTTTGAATAATTAAGTTTTTGAATAGTTTTTTTAAACAAATAAATCATTGGATATTCCAAAATCTGTTAAATAACTTACTGAAGTTTCTAAAATTTGTTAAATACATTTCATATTCGTCGTTTTGAACAGAAACATAATATATACGTCGTTTGTCTCTCATTTCCAACATTTTACTGTTCTTTTTTCTTGCCAATTGGAGCTTCCATGTCGTCTATGTTACTATTTTAGTTTGTCTTTAAAACGGTATATATTTTCAAAATTAAATGTCTACTTTCCATTTCACCCTTAATTATGAGATGCAACAAATTTCTCTTTATAATTAAAAGTGAATTTCTTTTTGTTTTAGCAATATTATATGCATGTCGGGCCTCAGTTTCTGCATTGAAAAGTGTAATAATTAAATTTTTTTAAAACCATATGCCTTTTTTACTATGGACATTTATTTTGAGACAAAAAAGATAATATTTTTACAACTTTATTGTTTAAAACATCTGTTATAATTTTTCTAAAATAGAGTATTAGAATAAATATAACCCCCAAAAACTACTCTATTTTACCATATCAGCATTATTAAAATATTCAATTACTTTTTAATAAAATATTATTTCACCAATATCTCTTATTAATAGAAGAAATTAAATATTTTATTTCTCTATTAAATACGGAGTTTTAAAGATTATTATAATTTAAAGATTTTTTATTTTTCTATTTTGTCATACAATATAACACAGTTATTATTAGAGTAAAATATTTTATAAATATTTAAAATCTCTATTTTAACATAACTGTTGGAGATGCTTTTATGCATACACGAAACATTAGCCTCCAATTAATTCAGAATTACATTACGAATACTAATAATCACAAATACATAACAAATGCCGCAAACCAACCACAAAATGGGAAAAAAAGGCATAATCAAACACTTGATAAACTAGATGGAAGAACCATCCTACTATCGTTCAATCTTCCGTTGTCGCGACCGAAGGCGACAACGAATTACGCGACTCGTCGTAATCCTCCCCTAACGGTGACTGCTCCACCCTCATCTCTTCGATCATCTTCACTACTTCCGCCATCGTTGGCCGCTTATCGGGATGTGCTGCCACACAGGTCATTGCAACGTGGAGCATCGAAACGAGCTCCTCTTCGATGTTCTTGTACCTTAGTAGCTCTTGATCAAACACTTCGGCTGTCCATTCGTCTCTCACCACCGACCGAACCCATTTAGGTAAATCCACCGCTTGTTCCTCTTCCTCGACACCCACACGAGAAGGTGACGGGTATTGCGACGGAGCTCTACCCGTCAGCATTTCCAGTAACAAAATCCCGAAACTGTAAACATCTGCTTTTTGAGAGAGTCTTTTGGTTTCGAATTGCTCGGGTGCCTTGTACCCTCCTAATCTAGCAGTGGCGTGAGCCGGATTCAAAAGCAATGATAACCCGAAATCAGAAATGCAAGCGACTCCGTTCTTGTCGAGTAACACGTTCGATGATTTCACGTTTCCGTGCGGAATTCTTGAAGCCTTGTATTGTTCGTGGATCCGGGCTAGCCCTCTTGCCGCCCCTAGCACCAGGCTGATTCTAGTCGTCCAGTCTAACGGAATTCTTCCCGGACCCCTATTTCCTGTAACAACAATCAAAATCGGGCTATTTAAAGATCATTTACCCAAAAGATCCGAACATAATCCAATCTTTAAACGGGAAAAAAAGGATTTGAACACAAGTCCTTGTATTCATACTACACATTTGGTACCAACTTATTAAGGGTTTGAAAGATTAACATGAAAAGAGTTGATTAATTATCGAATTCAAGAACAGAATCGTGAATTACCATGGAGGAGTAAATGCAGGCTTCCATTAGGGAGATAATCGTAGACAAGAAGCTTTTCTTCTTTGGCATAATAATAAGCTCTCAATTTCACTACATTTGGGTGTTTAAGCTTCCCAATCACATCCATATACTGCTCAAATTCCTTCCTACCACAAGGATTTGCATCCTTCAGCCGTTTCACCGCCACCACCGTGCAACCGTCGTCCAGCACCGCCCTATATACCGTCCCCAAACCTCCTTTCCCAAGCATTTCTGCCGACGCTCGCAATAAATCCTCCAATTCGAACTTCTTCTTCTTATCGAAAAACACCAGTTTGTTGTTTCCATCACTGTCTCCTCCACCACCGCCGTTGTTGGCATACACTCTGCTTTCGCTGCCGTAGCTGCTCCTGCTTTTGCCAATCTCAGAACCCAATTTTGAGTTTGAGCTCGTAGATCTCTTTCCACAGTAATACGCTATTAGAAAAGAAGCGATCACTAGTAACATTACTGAATTCGCGATCACGATGGCTACGATGACTCCTGGATGTAGTCCTTTATGTGTTGGTTTCTTCGTCTCGTCGATAATTGTTGTAGTAGGTAACGAGCTAGGGTTTGATTCTACCGTCGGTGGAGGCGTAGCTGCCGAACAAGCAGGCAACGGACTTGATCCACAAAGTCCTTTGTTGCCGGAAAAGCTCTCGTCGCCAAACTTTTGAGCAATATTTTCCGGCAAATGACCGTACAACTCATTGTTCGACAGATTTAATTGTTTGATTTGCGAAAGCGAAGAGAGAGACTGAGGGATTTCACCGGAAATCTCATTGTTCTCGAGGCGGAGTGTCAGAAGACGAGTTAAATTCGAGATTCCATCGGGAATCGGACCTCTGAGATTGTTATCGGAGAGGTCTACCCGTAGAAGACGAGTGAGAGACGATAATTCCGTCGGTATAGAACCTGATAAATCGTTGCCGGGGAGATACAGGAGTTTGAGGTTGGTGCAATTGGCGAGGGGTAAAAGAGAGCCGTTAAGGCGGTTATGGCGGAGATCGAGAATGCGGAGTTGGTCGAGAGAAGAGAGAGAATCAAGAGGGCCACGGAGGTCGAGGGAAGGGAGGAATACGGCGGTGACACGGTTGTTGGTGCATTGAACGCCGGTCCAGGCAACAGAGCAGGCGGTGGAGTGAGTGATGGAAGAGAGAGTCCAGTTGGAAAGGAGGATGCCATGGGTGTCGGTTTGTGATCGGAAAAGAGATAATGCGGCGGTGTCACTGTCGACGTCGGCAGCGGTGGAGAGAGAAAGTGGGAGGAGCAGAAGAAGAAGAAGAAACCGGAAAATCTCCATCATGGGATTCAGAGAGGGTACGCGGGAAACAAGTGTGACAGAGGAGCTTGTGTTTTTTAAAGTGAAAAGCAAAATTCAGCTTGCAATTTTTTTATAGGAAAAAATAATACAAATAGTTTACACTTAATTTAGAGTTGTGATTCTTTTATTACGTTGAAGAGTTGCTACTTGTGGATGTAGTGATATTTTTAAAATACTGAAAGAGAAATAACTGATATAATATTAATCAATACTGTCTGTTTTCAACTAACAGTTAGTTTATTAAGAACATCTTCAACAGAGTCTTACCCGGTAAATAAGGGCGACGACTCTTACCATGATAAGCGTTTACTGGGAAAATTGTTGCATAAGATACTGTTTTGGTGGACTAAAATCTTATTTGATAAGTAAATGATAGTGTTAAATTTTACCGGTAAACGCTTATGGAATAAGTGTTTGGTAAACAACCCCTAATTATATAAATATTTTAATAATATAATATTTGTTGTAATCTCCAAAATAGAAAATCTATTGGAATTGAATATAATTTTTTTTGGGAGAATTTGAGTTTTGATACTATTTTGGAGATGCTCAGAGTTTATTGATTAACATTTATACTATTAGTTAGAACCTGTTTTTTTTTCCAACTAACAATTAGTTTATCAGTTAATTTCTCAAACATGACCTAAAAAAACTGAATCAAGATCGGATCAAAATAAAGCTGTAAATGAGAATAAGAGCGAAAAGAGGTAAACTAAATGCATATGTAAATTAATATCAATACTTATTTTTTACATTTACAATACATGATTTGATCCGACTTTGATATAAATAGATGTGCATATAACTACACCAGAATAAAAATAATGTAAAATTAAAATGGAACTAAAGTATTGAATTCATGTCTGGTTAATACTCAAAAATTATAGTTAGAGATTGTTTGTTTACATTTTAAACTTCTTAATAGTTTCATTAAAAGACATTATCTGAATCGTTAAACAATTAATCTTGTTTGACGATAAAAGTTTGTCTCTTAATGGTTCTAAAACTCTCTGAATAATTTTGTATCTCGGGTCTCCCTTAACCATTCCACACCCTAATTTTATTTGTTGTAAACAATTATATTTCATTTTATATTATATTATAAGAGTCTTTTAATCATTCTGACCACTTAATTATTTTGTATCAAACCATTCAACAACTACCAAATAACGCCTTAATAATCTTAAATGCTAATTAAAGGTTAAATCTATATGATCAATGAAAATTTGGTTGTATATAATATTTCTAATTCGACCTTGATTGAATTGACAAACGAATTGATGTTTGAAAACTTTATACTCAAAAATTTTATTTTAATTAAAAAGTGTTTTGAATATTTAATAATTACTAAAGAATTTATTAAATTATAATATTATATGATATTCTAGATGAATTAAATAAAAATCTATAAATAAAGAGGTTGTTGGTTAATTGTATAAAAAAATAATGTATTTTAACTTAATTCATATTTTGAATAACGTATTTTCTAAACTTTTATTTTAGTATCTAAAATGTAAAGTTTTAAACACTTACATATCCGGGTAAACAGTTGAAACATTAACCGGTTCCCCGGGTACTTAAAATTTAAAACATTACATCTTAGATACCAAAATGAAAATTCTAAAAGTACGTTACCCAAAATACGAATCAAGTTAAAGTACCCTACTTTTTCATGCAATTTGCCCATTACATTTATATATATATATATATATATATATATATATATATATATAGGGTATATTTCTTTTACAACCTTGTGCATTTGTACAACCTTTGCAACCCAATTAATTGAGATATTTATAGAAATGATGGGAGTTCATTTATTATGATTTGAATATTTATGGAATATAAATAGAGTTTATTAATTGTGATTAATACTTTATATTAGGAAACAATTAATTGATTAAAAATTGAATGGTTAAGATGAGGGTTGTATAGGGTGTAGGAATGACAAAATGTGTAGAATAACATCCCTATATATATATATATATATATATATTATTATTATTAACTGCATTTGTATCTACTAATTTCCTACTCACACATATCAACATCAAGACTCATCTTTTACATTTTTAATAAAAGATTTGATTTGATTCTGACATATAATGTGGTGCTTATAGCATAACTTTAAATTGACTAAAATAACCAATCTTCGTTCACTTTTAACCTTATTTTCAAGATAATTCACAAAATAATCCATCTTTATGCAAATGCGTAAATCTTTACGTACTTTTTTTTTCTTTTTATTAAAAAATATATGGTTACATAAATACGTGAAATATTTTTATATAAAAAACTGTCTTGAAAATATGACTAAAAAATAAATGAAGATATATTTATCAGATATTTTAACCAATTTCCCCAAATAAATAAACCCGAAATGGAGTGTGGATGGCAGCACACAAATGACTACTTGCATGATTTTTCTTTCTACCAAACGTTAATTACTAATAGATTAGAAGTTATAAACAATCATTAAAATGCATGTGTCGTGTTTTTTACATTATAATTATAAAAAATCGTTTTCAATACCGACAACAATTGCTATCTCCAAATTATCCTTAAATTCTGAATTTACATAAAACAGATAAACACAGATTTTTGGATTCAAAATCTGCTTCTCAAGAATAACAACAGTCGTATCGTAGCAGTTCATAACATATATTGCATCGTTAAAATTTAACGAATCTTAAAAGCCGAAACATCCACCAACCTAACTTTTAGAGTGGGTACGAACGAACGCTTTTGTTTATTTATTTATTTTAAAATTTTTGTATAAAGAAGACAAGATATTGATGAGGAGATGGTAATTGATGATGGAAAAGGGGAAAGGTGGTTGAAGGTATGATTGGCGTTTATAAATCACTCCACATGGAATCGAGTAAAAAAGCATGCTTCATCTTCTTCTTTTGCTACTTTTAAAATGTTTTATTTTTGGTAAAACATTAAAAAAAAACCCACAAATTCAAACAATAATTTTGTTGATTGGAGGAAATACATGTTATCGAAGGCGAAAAAGCCGTGATGATCACTTATGTTGAATGCTTAGAAACGTAAAAAGAAACGAGTTATGAGCCTACAGCTGGTTTTTAGAATTATCAGAACTCTACCTGTATTAGGCGGTGGCGGATCCAAGATTTTACTTAGTGGGACACCTTTATGATAAATTAAATGCCCGTAAAGTCATCCAATGTGTTTTTAGCATAATTGCATCATTTTGAGGGATTTTTTTTTAGTTTTTTTTGTTGATTTCAAGAGATTTTTTTAGTTTTTTTTGATTGATTTCAAGAGAGTTTTTGACTTTTTTAGTTGATTTCATGGTACCACACAAACAGGAAATTAATGGAGGAAAAAAATCCCATCCTCCACCCTTAACATGCTACATCCGCCACTGATATTAGGGACTATTTGTTAGTAGCTTAATGAGTTTAATGGAACTCACAATTTATTCAGTCATGTATACATGACTATTTGGTAATGACCTAATAATATAGAACATGACTTATTCAATAAGCTTCTAATGAAAAACTTTATGCAAAAATCTAAGTTTTTTTTTCCAAACCCATCTCGTCCAATCTATACGGATAAATTAATTCACATAAACAACTTTATCCATACAGTTTTTAATGAAAAACCAACCAAACAACCTTAGCTAGCCCAGCCATTTGACGAATATTTAGTGGTCTAAAGAAACATATTCTTCCAAACAAATAAGACACTCATGCACACAAAGAATATTGTGATCTAGTACACATATGACATATCCATGGAAAAAACAGAGAACACCGACAAAAACCATACTTAAAATCTCTATAAACCGTTAGAAAGTTGATCACTAAGAATATCCTCAGGTCCATCAGGGATTCTTTTCCATAAGTTGTCGGTTTGAATCTCCTCAAGTCCACCGCGTTCTTCCTCCCTATACGTTACGAGTTCAAGAGGCTCCAGGACAACTGGGAATTTTCAACGTTGTTATCTTCACAAGATTAGTCAACGTACAATACAAATTGTTTCGGACACCCGCTGTTATCAACTAGCATTGAAATTCAAGCAATGCTTGTTTGATAGGGTTTGGACATATTCTGCATAGATATAAAGCAAACATATTAACAAATGAAGTAAACACAAAAAGCCTATAAAATTACAAAAATAGAAATACAACTAAAAATGCTTTTATTATTTACTTATAATAATTGATTTTTACAATTTAAAACCTAAAAGAAAAGGTGAAAATGGAACATTTCTTCTTTTACATTTACCAAGAAATGAATGGAATGAGTGTTACCAGAAACATCTAATGCAACTCCAATCAAGCAGCAAATTAATTCCTTATTTTCGTCCTTTTATCTAAAATAAATCACCTCCTCCTATTCTTTTACTCTTTCATTTTATAATTTATTTGTATAAAATAAATATAACATTTAATTTATCAAGTAGTTGAAATGTGACCACTTCTTGACAAAATTAAAAAAAAAATTGTAATTTCCTGAAACCCAAGAAGGAAAAACATTGAGCAATGTTATGTGCACCACCTTTTATGTCAGAATTATATCAAATCATGCCTTGAAAATGTAGAAAACAAGTCTTGAGATTGATGTGTATGAAGAAGAAACAAGGTGCGCTAAATGCACCCTTACCTATAATTTTTTATCTCACACATCAACATCAAGACTTGCTTTTTACATTCTCAGAGCATGAATTCTGACATAGAAAGGGTGCAAAAAGCAATACCTGAGAAATTAGTAGGTGGTAATGCAATTAGCAATATATAGGGATGCATTTAGTCCACCTAAAATATAATGACTTTTTATTTTTTTAGAGATGGCATATTATTTAGTTTGATGTGACCCTGAGCCATTATAGGGTTGATGAAAAATAGAGTAAAATAGGCAAAGGTCCTAAATGTAGAAGGCTAAATGAGACCCCCTATCTCTTGGTACTTGAAACATTTCCCTGTGTTTTTAAATTTACAAGCGAAAGACCATTTAATGACACCAAATACCAAAATTTAGACCGATTTTTATGGATTTGGTACAAGATTTGGTGTTACCCACCAGAGATGTTTTAAGTCAAATATGTTCAAGAATGTTCAGCTTCTTACCTGCCAGATCAATTCCGCCAAGATCAAGTATAACTCTTTATAACCAGAGATTTATACCAACTTGGCTCATGAAGGCCTGGATTCATACCTTGTGATGAATTCTTTTCTGAGGGTGTTTGTTGGTTTCCTGCAGTTAAGATCAAAACACAGCAAAAAATGGTCATTTAATTCAAAGTAAAAACAACTTTTCTTTGTTTAATCGAGCAAAACAACAAATCTTTGGTTATATCAAGTGCTCAAAATCAGGTCAAGTACTTCAGATGACATACATATATGTGGATGTTGTAACATTCCAAGCAAAGTCATTGCGATCGGTAGCATGCAATTGTGCAACCTCAGTTCAACCTCCTTCTGCCCGAGCTTTTCTGAAGATATGGAGTTGCAAAAGGGTCCAAGCATTTTCAACAACCCCACTTGACAGAGCATGAAATGCCTGTTTTGCAGCCACGCGCCGTGCTTCCAGAATTTCCGGATTACTCACGAGTTTGTCTAGAATTTCTTCTAGTTCCATGCCTCCACCTACCTGTAGGATCCATTATGTCACAATACTCGAAACTTGATAAAAAATTTACTAGCCCACTTTTCATTAGCACCAACAGAAACCCAAGCTTTTTCCTTTCATTTTCATTAATCAAGCTAATAACATCTAAGGGATTGTTTGGTTGGTTTTCCATTAAGTCCTGTATGGATAAAGTTGTCTGTGTGGATTAATCTGTCTGTATGGATTGGAAGAATCTTGTTTGGGAGGGTTTTTCATGGGAGGAAGGTGCGTGTTTATTAATTGGGAAGGGCAGGATTAGAAAAAAACTTAGCTTTTTGCATAAAGCTCCCCTCTAGAAGCTTACTGAATGAGTCACTTTCTATATCATTAAGCCACTACCAAACAGTCATGTATAAGCGTACAAATAAGCTGCGAGTCCCATTAAGCTGCTAACAAACAGACCCTAAGTGTACATGTGAGCTGGATAATTCCAGTTACACCAAGGTTATACTAAAAAAATTATTTTGCTAATCACTCTAAAAGGCAAGTGATGGTTACAATATATGCATCATAAGTTGAACTAATTAAACCCATTTCCAACCTGTGTTACTGATAAAGGATTCAACTGCTGCATTGCCATGGCCATATGTGAGAAGTGACCAACATGTTGACCTAACATCGGCAAACCAAGAAAAGCTCAAGTATAGAGGTTCGAAAACAAGAAACAGAACAAATTTAAATTCCATGACATGAGTTGGGTTTCGGTGAGAATGAAAGTTATGGTGAGAAGGGTAAGAAGGGATCTCCACCCTTGGATCAATCCTAATTGAAGATCAACACTAATGAGATGCACCGGATCAATTCCCGTATCAAGCACAATTCATGGGATGGGGTTGAGATTAAAAGTGAACAAGGGTCCAGATCCCTTCTCATGCTCCTCATCTTAACTCCTATTCTCACACGATTGTTCGTCTCCATGACACAGGCTTACCAGTCAAGACAGCACAGCCAGCAGCAGCAGCCTCAGAAAAATTGTGGCCAGTAAAGCCAGGCAAGAAAGAACCTCCAATCACAGCAATAGGGGTCAATCCATAAAATTCCCTTAGTTCACCTACATGATCAATTAAATAATATATTACTTTTTGAGTATCCAACTGCAATGCAAGGTTTCTAGACATTATTAAGAAGACCGATAGAAAGATGCATATTAGGGGGCGTTTGGTTCATAGAATGGAATTCAATGGAATTGGAATTCATCAAATGAATTTGACTTTGAGGGAATGGAATGAAATTTGATGAAATTTGACTATGTCTTTTGATTGGGTTTGGTCGGATGGAATTGGAATGGAATTCTTAACTGAATTGGAATTTTTTTGTTTCGTTCACCGAATTCAACGAGAAAATTACAGGAAAAAAAAACTGAAACTTTCGGGCTGGGTTCAGGGACATCTTATCGGGGACGCGGCGGGGATCGGGGACAAATTCGGGGATTTTAACGGGGACGGGGGCGGGGACGGTGATCATCGGCCCCGCCCGGCTTGATATGTGTATATATATTAACTTTAATTTATATACATATATATAATATATATTAAATTCGGGGATTTTAACGGGGATTTTTATATCTGTTTTGGGTTTCGGGTTCGGTTACAACCAACGGTGAACGGGAAAAAGATGATTTTTACCTTCACGAATTCCCCAACGGGGATCGGGGAAACCGTGGGACCCGATAAGATTCCTGACGGGGATCAGGGCGGTCATGGGGACAGTTTTAGTTATCGGTTTCTAGGACGGGGATACCAATAACCGGCCCAAACCTGGCCCGTTGTCATTCTTAGTTTTAAACAAGATCGAGCAAAGGAGATCGAGCATAGCAGAACAGAGCAAATCGAGATACAACGTCGATGAATGGATGAGGGCTAAGGAATTTGTCGGATTGGAATTTGAAATCCGTGGTATATGCGGTGGAATTGTGAAATCAATAAATTAAGGAATTGGATGGAATTGGTTGGAATCGGAAGGATTCCTTCACATCTATTATGTGAACCAAACATGGGATTTGGAATTTGGTCAGAGATTTGGACATTCCAATTCCTTCCAATTCCACCAAATCCCATGAACCAAACACCCCCTTAGGGTTCTATTACTTAACTGAACAAATATAGAATATACCAGCATGATAAAGCTAACATGCATATTAAGGCGAGCAAGAGGTGTCGAGCTAAAAAGGAACTTCTAGAAAATTACTTAATTGATGGTAGCATGCCTAAATAAAAATAACTCAGGAAACAAGATATGGTAGTAGCTGGAAGTGAAAGCATGCAGTTGCAACCTAACGTGTCCACCACGTATATGCTTGTTTCAGATGTAAGTGAGTCACCATGAGATCGAAGCGCCACATTCACCCCTTCTTTTTGCAAGTCCTGCATGAATTATCAACCAACTATTCACATATTATGTGAGGCCCTATAAATAGATTTTTAGGGCATGTTTTAGAAAAAAGGAAAAACATATTGTTAGTGCCTGGAGATGGCATTTCCTCTCTCCTTTTCTTTACATCTTCTCCATCTATTCAACTTTAGAACCAAATAACCTGTGTATTTTATTTTCTGATGCTAAAAACAGATCTATTATCTGCTCTTTATTTCTATGTTATGTTTTGATATCTTGAAATTGTTGAACTTATCTAAGCTATTTGAAATTGCTTGAATTTATATATATATGTGTGTATATATATATATAGAGAGAGAGAGAGAGGGAGGTTCAGGGGAAAACCCATAAAGAAAATGAAAAACTGAGGAACATCCTGGCAACCTCTGACGGTAAGAGCGCAGACTAGCCACGGAGCATGGATAATTGTATTTATTTTCTGGATCACAAAATCCGTGTTTACTGATCTATCTCTATATATTAGTTATCCGGCTTAAAGAGTTTAAACTCACAATACCGAGAAAGCAAGCCAATCATAGACACATGTGCATACTGTCCAGATGAATGGTTACCAGGGTGTTCCTCAGTTTTTCACTTTTTTGCGGTTTTCCCTTGAACTTGACCCTATGCCTATATATATATTTCTATTCTTGAGAAAGTTGCAATGCACTCATACAAGAGCAATCTTCTGCCCAAGATGTGGATGGCGAGGAACAATGATAGCGAGTATATTTGGGTGCTTCTGCATTAAGCCTCTGTGAACATGTAGCATCACTGTAGAAAAAATCATCAGCATCATGAAGAAAACCAAAATGGCCAACTAGAAATGCGAAAGTTTCAGCACATCACCTTCTTCTTCACCTCTATGTATTGATGAAGCCATCCAAACACATCTACCTGCGACTTTTCCCTGTAGATCTTCCATATTTCTCATGTTTTTAGTTTTGTTGACCAACTCTCCAATTCCTGAGCAAAGCAAATATCATATCGATATCAGGAAATATCATACATTACACACCATAATTGGTACATCAAATCAACAATGGCAGATGATGGTCAATATGAGCTTCCAAGAAAGACATATGTTCGATGAATAACTGTTCTAAAAGAGAGTACGAGTCAATGGACATACCAAGTTTTAAGTCACCAGAGAAGTTAATGACAAAAGGTGGCGCTTGCAGCAACTGAAGTTGAATTGCCTGAATATTGCTCTGCAACAGGCCAAGAATACAGACAGCATAACAGAGATAAAATCCAATGATGAACTAAAGGAGGTCATACCAATGGAACGATCAATGAAAATTTGGACAGCATCAATGAAGTAAGTAGACGAACTACTGGTCTTGACCAATTGTTGAAGGATTTTGTTGACATCCGAGCATTTAGTAAGGCTAACATAACCTGCACAGAGAAACGACACGTAACAACCTATACACTCGCAAAATAACAGGACGAAAAGGTATGCAAAATAACTTGATGCCATGGATAGCAGATATTGATGTCAATTACCAAAATGATCAACCTACTATACCTATTTTCTAATTCGACAAATGTCATTTTTTACCTGCTGACATCGTCACTCGATTGCATTAAATCAAAAAGGTATTATACTTACACCATTTGCTGAGGCGCCAAGAACAAGATTTGGCCATAGTTCACTCTCAACTAGCACAAGAGCATATGGCTTCCAATATCCTAGAAAAGCATTTACAGCAGCAGGTGTATCAACTGGAGCAAACTGAAATAGTTGAAAAGATAACAATGTATCAGCATATCTTCCATACTTTCACATGTGACATGCAATGACTGGCTAAAGAATCCTGCCAAGAAGCCATAACACTTCATTTCAGCCGCATGGTAATTACTTGGGCTCATTGCTAAGATATAGGAACATTGGATCCGATATCTACTTATCAGGTTTAACTTATGTTGTTTATCTTCATCTCTTTCATGATTATGCCTTTTGCATGATGTACCCTATACATGTGGGAACAATACGTCTAACCTAAGATTTCTTTTTCCCAAAGATTCATCATTGTTTCCTGGTATTAGAGCCACCTCACTTTAATTCAAAACCTAATTCTATTGCCACCATGAAACCGTATTCAAGTACTCAACACCTACTCACCGAGAAAAAAAAGAAAAGAAACAGCAGCCACTCGTCTCCAGAGAAAAAACCCTAGACGTTACCAGTTCATCAGTTCACAACTGTAAATAGTCAAGCAACAAACTACATAACCCGAATATATGACACAGCAAATGGATTTATATCGTGATTTAATATGTGATCTGGTCCAGTCCAGTCATGATTTTGTGAGGTCATCATATCATCTGAGTCACAATTTTGGACTTAAATTTCATCTGAAAGTTGCAATACAAACAGCACTATAGGAAATTTTTGTGGTCCGCGAAGTGTATTGTGTAAGCAAACCTCGAGAGGCCCATAGGTCGAGCAGTCAAGAGCTGCTTCGATTTGTACCTCAAGGCAGTCACTGTATAGCAGTCTGGTTCTTATTATACTGATGCGATTTCAGTTCATATCTGGTTCGGTTCTAACTTCTGTAGTGAAACATACTTTGCTCTAAGGCCTTTAAGATGCCGCTATCATTTGGTCAAACATGCTGCTTGAGTGCATATCATGTTGACATCATGTCCAGCTTCAAGCCACATTTAATCCCCAGATAACTGGTTAGTGTACACATCAGGCTGATTTCGTACAGTTTTTGGTAAATGTGACTTGAACAAAAGCTGTTTTAGCATAGTACAATCTGCATTGTTGAGGCCAGGTGTTGTAATTTCTGTACTAATGAATTTCCATGAGATAAGCATACAGACCGATCATTAGCATGAAGGTAAAAATGAAGAAGGTGAAAACTGATTGGAACTTCCCCTTTCTTGCCAAAAGTGGTGTGGTTTAGGCTACAACTCAAATTTTCAGCCATGGAAACATAAATTGACGGTCAGAGAGAGGCATTAAGAAAAGGTTGAAATGATTTCACTGCTCCTTGAAGTATATATACACAGACAAACTATTATAACCCAACTGCTGGGGACCACAAGAGGACACTAACAACTAACACCCACAAACTAACTTGTAAATAGTTTGTACCAATCCCCTAAAGTTGGAAGTTAGAACAGGAAATGGAAGTTGCATAAAATACAACTACTAAAACACTACAAAAGACACCGTCAAATGTCTTCAAACTGCAGGCTGTAATAGGCTAATAGCATTCAATAATCATGAATGCAACTAATTTTATATAAAAAATTTGCAAATGGAACTTGTACTGAGATACAAGAACATATACCTGATATATAACACCACAGGGAAGCAAAGTCTTTAGTACTTCACTGTAGCAACAAGAGAAAGATATCATTTCTTGATGTACAATGAGAAGTGGAAACAAGTAAACTAGAGCAGCCCAGCAGGGAATGATAAGTAAAAAATGGAAGGAGAGAGGGTCATCTTTGTGAAACAACTATATACATTTACACTCAACGATCAATACCTCTCAGTAGTCCAAACTTTTTAACCGCTAAGAATGTCTTTATACTTGAAAAAATGAGATAGGGAACTCAAAATGGGGCAAGTATAGGACACTCAAGCTTCAGCACCAAGTCCATCTAGAAATGAAGACAGCATGAATCTTAACCATGATCTTAATCCATACATTAACATAGTGGTTCCAGAATGTTTGCTAACTAGAGATTAGAATGTGGACACATGCTTAAAACCACTCCCGGCTGTGTTATGATATTTCTGTATTAATATCTGGTAAAAACATCAAGAAAAGGTTGCTTGCTCCATACGATAACATAACATAAGTGGTTATTTCTTGCCCACACATCCTGATTTATTTGTGTGGCATATTGATCCAGAAAAATTTTAGGTCAAGAATTTGGGAAAATAGCAAGAGGAGTTAACAAATCATTCTCAAGACCTAGGACCTCTTAGGCTCCAAACACAAGATCTTTCCCATCTCACCAAAAGGATGGTTGTATTTGTTTTATTACACTCTAATCAATTGATAACTGAAATAGTCTAGCCTATAAATAGAATATTTTGTTCATGAAGCTGGACAAAACAACTAAATACTCGATCACATGCCAACTTAAAAACATACTCAAGTAGATATCAGCCGAATCAAAAGTAAAACTAATAAGGACATCATTCTTAGCAGTTGTAGCTCAAATAATAACTACCTGAAAACACCGTTCATGGAGAAATCAGCAATAGAAGTCCTCCCTTTACCTCGTAATTTCTACAAGTACTATCCACATTGTTTTAGTAAAGCATGCTAGTATGATGTTTTTAAATTCAATAGGGTTTTCTCCTAGCACCAGAAAGTGAACTATTTTTATAAGTTTCAGTTCAATGTTAACTAATTGCCAAGGTGGTTCCATCTTACTATCACCATTTAAAGAAAGATATGTACATGTTACTTTTCTAGACGACAGAACCAAGCCCAGAAAGAGAAGAGGAGGTGAAGGGCTAACCCAGCACCAACCCAATAGAGCTAGCCAGCAAGATTGAATAGTCCTCTTAGACAGCATTGAAAGGATGTCAATCTCCTACTCTCGGTCTAATATTCAAGGAGGATTAAATCAATGGGTGGTTTACAAGAGAATGTTAAATTGAGAAACCTTGTTAGCATGTTGGATGTTGCTTGAGAAGACATCAAAAGATTCGTATACTGAATGTGAATTAGCATGTTGCTTGAGAAGATATCAAAAGATGAGTATACTGAATGAGTATCTAAGCTAATAAAAGGTCAAACTCGAATTCAAGCAGGCCTCTCCCATAAACATCTATGGTTGACTACCAGAATAATGTCCTCGGATTCTATTACTTTTAAAGAACGAAATTGATAAACAAATAACATACGATTAATCTTACAATGCAGATGTTGTAGTTGTCGTCATCAAAACAGTTACATCCGATCTTCGTTCAACACAGCGTTTAATGACAGGAACCACACACATTCCTTCACCTGTTCGCCACTCGCATAATCTTAATAAACTTACAAGAAGAATAACGATAAAACATACAAATATCAAAATCCTAACAACTATACACAAAATTTCGCTTGATACGCATATAATAATCATACATACAGCAATTAAGAAGATTTTTGAGAGAGAATTAGTAAAACCTAAGGAAACGGCGTGGAACCAGATAAGAGGGCCAGGAGGCCGAGAGATAGACGGTCGACCGAGACGTTCCGGCCACCGGAGAGGATGTTCCAGACCTCGGAACTTGCGCCACCGGATATGAAGATTTATCAGCGGTGTTAGACCATGCGTCACAGCTTTGTAGATCATGTAAACCAGTTCACCGCCTTTAGTCGCCCCCATTTCCGAATTGTTTTTCGAGTTCAACGCTTCTGCCACTGAAGTCGAAGGGGGTGTTTGTTTACCTGCTCCATTCAGAGGCAAACCTCTGATTCCTTCAGAGGCAAGTGTTGTTTGGCAAAAGCTCTTTAATTCTTCCCCAACACGCATTTTTATTTTTTCGTTTTGGTTAAAGAGTCTGTTAAATGCTTATCCAATAATCACTTTATCTTATTGGATGAATGGGAGATTAAAAATCTTATCCGATAACAACAAGGACTAAGAGTCTTACCAGTAAATGAGAATAACGACTCTTATTTGATTATTGTTTATCGGATAAAATTTTTTAATAAATTAAAATCTTACTCGATAAGTTAAATAAAAGTAATTCTTTCTAATAAGTATTCACCGGGTAATTGGCAGTTAATTTATTTTTTTAAGAGTTCAATGCAAATTTGGTCCTTATAGTTTACATAAATTGACAAGTATGGTCCCTTAAAAAATGATTTTTACCAAAAGACATCCCTATTTTTTTTATCACATATATGATTCCTCATACCTTACTAATAACACCGTCAATCAAAATGATCCCGTTAAAATGGGTAGTTTTGTTCATTTACACTCTCTCAACCTTAAGGGTGTGTTTGGTATGTGGAACAGGGTGGGACAGGACAGAACAGGACACATTTGTCCCATGTTTGGTGTGTTTCTAAGTGGAACTAAGTAGAATAAGAATGGGACACGCGAGTTCTACCTAATACCCTGGAACTAAGTGGAACTCAAACTTATTTCCCTCAATACCCTTTTCCCTTTCACCCGGCTTCTTCACAAAACATAAGACAGCCTCCATCGCTCCTCCTCCATTGCTTCCTCATCGACAGCGAGCAGACCATCGACGGCGACCAGACCATCGACGGCGACCAGGACCACGACGGCGACCAGACCATCGACGGCGACCAGGACCATCGACGGCGACCAGGACCACGACGGCGACCAGACCATCGACGGCGACCAGGACCATCGACGGCGACCAGGACCACGACGGCGACCAGGAACATCGACGGCGACCACTATCCCCTATGAGGTAATTTCTGAAATTGATTTCTCATACCCATCGATTTCTTCTCCTTGTTAACACTATACCCATCGATTTCTTCTCCTTGTTAACACTATACCCATCGATTTCTTCTCCTTGTTAACACTATACCCATCGATTCCAGAAACTTTAATCATGAAAACCAATTTGTAGAATATTAATCATGAAAACCAATTCCAGAAAGTTAAAACTTGAAACCCATTTCTATAAACTTGAACCTTGAAACCTATACCCATCGATTTATGCTATTGTAGAAGGAATTACTGTCCCAACTAATGTTTTCTGAATCTATACCCATCGATGTTTAGGCTATTGTTTTCTGAATCGATTTTGGTCGATGTTTTGGCTATTGTTATGTTAATCGATTTTGGTCGATTTTAGGCTCCTGTTTTTGGTCGATTTTAGGCTCCTGTGTAAATGGAACTTTGTTTTTGGTTTTTTGATAGTAAGAACTAATTAGACAAGAATATGCAATAAGAATATGGAGCTAAGCTTTACTGTCAGTTCTGAAAACCCTTCAAGTGAAAAAAAAACACTAAACAGCTCACTGGGGGTAAATTGGTCATTTTAACCAGTCCTGTCCTGTCATATCATGTCTTACCAAACGCTGAACAGCTGTCCTGTCCTGTCCTGTCCCGTCCCGTCCCGTCCTGTCCTGTCCTGTCCTGTCTGCGTACCAAACGCACCCTAAATCCTAAACCCTAAACTCAAATAGAACAAAGGCTTTTATGATCACTTAAAACTTGTGAAAAAACCAAGCTCTGAAAAACTTGCATTTTTGCTTGTGAGTCCCCCCTTTTACAAAAAAAGCTTCAAAGAAGTTCTACGTTGAGTTGTTAGAATATTTGATGTCTATTAGACCATCAATTTATTAAACTGCCACGTCAGCTTTAACAATTACAGTAAAAATTAATATACGGACGATCGAATGTGCCATGACAACGTTGATGTTTTAAACGAACCACAACCATCTTGCAACGTGGTTTACGCTGAACATATACACGAGACCTGTCGTTATCCATTTATGCATCTTGAAATAAAATCTATGTTATCCATCTAAATAGAATGGAAAAACAACCAAACAAACCCTTTATAACGAGATCGAAGCTATCTTACTCTTATGGACCAAATAATCGTCACAATCCTTGCCACAACCCGACCCCATGAAAGCTTTATCGTTAATTTCTCGACCAAATCTCGAAATATAATGAAGACCCATAACCACCTCCGTGATCGCATCTTCACTCTTTTCTTGATCTGCATACTGTAAAGTATTCACCAGAAGCACATTTCCTCCACAATCCATCCGTTGCTTCTCGAAATTTCTCTCAGAATGCCATTTTATCGTGTTATGGGCCAATGGCGCCAACCAATCGAGTATCTTTTGCACTGATGAACTCCAATCGGATGCAAGATCGCAATTAAAAGCATCGGGTTTTGGGAAAAGGCTCAGTTTTGATCTAAGTGAGTTCTTGATTCTTGTGGTTAACATATGATACAGATCTTCTCTTGCTTCTGGATTAATGAAGTGAGGCGAAATAGCTAATCTTTCGATAAATATGATCACATTTGCGTAATGGAGCGCTAAAGCAGCATCCCCAAGTGTCGGTTTTTCAACATTCAACAATCTTTTCTTCAAAAAGATAGCTTTTTGCTGTAAAAAGTAGACGGGAGAATCGAGTTCAGACATCATACAGCTTTTCAGAGGTCCAATATGAGAAAAGCTTCTTGCTTTCAATGGTGGGTAGTTTCGAATTTGTGGTTTCTTCGTGATTTTATCGCCAAGATTCGAAACCGACCTCTGAATAGAACATTCAGAGGGATGGACTGAAGCTCGTACAAGGGCAGAAACAGAATTACTGCGCAAAAAACAGCTACCATCCGGGACATTACTTACACCAGGAGATCCCATTTGGTTTGTTATTCCAAAAACAACCTTCACTCGCTCGACTATTGTGAAAAGCGATCTAAGCAGTAGTCTAATAATGTAGTCATAAGTTCTGACCCAAACAGACATCTCACGCAGACCGTCAACCTCTTCTCGTTGCCACATAACTTTCTTCTGAAACTCTTGCAATTTCTCTTGATTCACATTATTTTCTTGAATTCGACTTAAACCATTCTCAAGCTCAGATAATATCTCCAGTTCTTCATACAACTGTGAAGTAACTGCAGCAAATCTTTTCATCTTTTTAACCCTTTTCTCCATCTTCTTCAATCTATACTCCCATCCACACCAGTTAAGATCAATTTCTAGATTGTCGAAAATGTGGTCAAGATTATTATATACGGGATCTATGCACCTTTTCCCGAGCCTAGCCACTTCTCGTGCCACAGACTTGATGTTATCAACGATCTCAATTAACGCAAGATCCATGAGATCATCAAAATCATCTGAAACAAGCTTTCGAGTGCCAAGTGAGTTAGCTAGTTCTTCTCTTAATCGTGACATCTGTTTATCGCTTAGAAACTGCCATAAATTAACTAACTTTGTCATCAACCTAGAGACTTCGAACGACATAATCCCAATAACGGGGTTTTCAGGCTCCAAAACTGTGGTTTTACGCGAAGATGACCTCCAAATACTACCGAACCACGATGACCCTTTAACCGTCTCAATCCCCATTCTTCAAATTAACCAGTTTATGCTGATAAACTTAAACAAAAACCTTGGTTTATATCAATAATCCTGCTTTAGAAACAATAGATGCCATAAATTAGCCAAGATATGTAACTAAGAATCAATTCATTAGATGCTATCAAGTATTAACAACCAGAAAATCAACAAATCTCAATACCCCTTTCCAATTACATTAGATTCATTCAGCTTTTCTAACTAATTTTGAGATTAGGGCATCATTAAACATAATCCATATCTTCCAACAAAAAGAAGTAAACCCTAATTTCAACTAATCAATAACCTTCAAGATTATGTGTCATTTCTAAGGGTTTTCATAGAAAAGGATTATCCCTTCCCTCAAAACAAGATGATTTCGAAGATCTAAACCTAGAACTTTCTGAATTCAAATTTTAAAATTTAGTATTTCAAGATTTTCCCCTAAACATACCTTCCATTATAAACCCCTGTTTCTTGAATTAACCAAATTAAAATCTTCATCAATTTTGAAATTGAAAAAGCTAAACACATTTGCTCGTCAAAAAAATCAAGAATCGAACTTCATAACTCTCGAAACAAATCATAAAAACGTGGGTATCAACAGACATTGATCTAATTCTTGATTTGAAGTAGCAGAAACTTAGCAATCGATCATCAAATCATTTCTTTTATCAACACTTACGTGAAATTTCGCAATAAATCACATGATTTCAGTTGAAAATGCGTAAAATTATAAGGTTTTCAAGCAAGAAAACTCACAAAGAATCCAGAAGCAGAAATGGAGAAGTGTTAGTAGCAGCAATAACCGGCGAAGAAGAAGCATAAAGAGACAGGTGGGATGGGTTTTTGTTGTGTGTGAGTCGAGAGGACTCGTAATAAATGCGTCGATAGTCGGCGTATCCGAGGGACCGATCTGTTTTGCGGATCTTTAGGGAATTAGGAAACGACATCGTATTAATAAGTAATTATGACTTTCAACGTGCATAAAGAAGGTTCCCCTTAAATTCAACATCAATGAGATATTAAATGGTAATGATTGTAGGTGAATCGAAGTATAACTGATTTGGTATTAATTTTATATTTAATAATTCATCCAGAGCTGCTGAGTTTTAATGATAATAAAAGTTAAGGTGAGAAGTGTAAGAAGATATCTTTATTTTTGAATACATATTAAAATGAGATGTATTATGGATTTGAAATTAAATGTGATCAAAGGTCCAAATCTCTTCTTACATTTCTCATCTTAATTTTCTTTCTCACACGATCATTCGCCTCAATTTTAAATGATAAATAATTTATTTTACTGGGTTGATTTTGATCTGATAGTTTTTACAAGATTGGAGTTGGTACAATATCAAGTTTTTTTTTTCCCTCAATATCATGTACCAACCAATTATAATTGATATATAAAATCTTATATCGTCTACCAACTAAATATATTGATACAAACTTAAGTGATTCCAATTTTTTTTGGGTTGGTACATGTTAGTACTGGTTGTGTACCAACTTCAAGTTACATTTATGAAAACTTGCATTTTGTTCATATATTTGAGTGATATTTTGAGTTTCTAGTAATACATATGGTGTTTAGGTGTTATTAATTGCAAAGAATAACTTTGCAAATATTCAGATGTTCAAATAAAACCGTTAAAATTACAAAGTGTAATATCCAATATATATAAAAATACAATCTAACTTAATAACTTGATATCCATGACTTCCAATATCGTGTATCAACCAAACTTGCATAAGTTGCATGGTACTACCAACCGACTATAGTATTTATATACGATAAATAGAACAAATAAACTCACACATCTTCCTCACCTTTTATGAGGTTTGAATCATTGACATACTACAATGTTAAAGACTCACGTACCGCTATACCAGACTCTTTGGTGTAAAAGTATAATAAGTAAAATTTATCTTTAAGCTTTTTGTTCTATCCATAGGTAAATCTGAAGGTTGTATTGAGATGCGATTTTATAAATACTTTAAAAATAAGAAAACTGTGTCGTTGTGTCTCTTATTGATCATTGGTCTTCGGTCAACTATCGATAAATGAGAAGATTTTTAGTGTTGATTGGATGTTGAGTTTTTACTTCAGAATCTCGTGATGATGACCACTTATGAGGTAACAGTTTTCGTCTTACTCACATACTTTTGTTCTAACTTTCCCTGCGACGCAGATATAAATTTAAGTCGAAAATCTCCGTAGAACCTCTCTCTCTCTCTCTCTATATATATATAGATATATATATATACATACATACATACATATATACTAGAACGGTACTCGTGTAATAGACTGAGATATATCTTGATTATAATGTTTCATTTTATTTTTTTTGGTCTCTGTCGATTTTAAAATACGAATTTATGTGGTTTTGAGTAAACAATAATGTTTTTCTTAATATAATATAAAATTGAAGATATCATAAAAAATTTAAAAGTTCTCATTTTCTTGTGTAATTTCTTTAATTCAATTCTTTTATTATAATTTAATTAAGGTTTAACGACGAAATAATTTATTTTTAGTTTAATAATATAATTTTTATAAAAATAATAACTAAGTATTATGTTATAACTCAATAATTATCCTAATTATATTGTAGATTTTATATTTAAAATAAGAATTCTATCATGTATTTGATTATATTTATCTACAGTTAGTTACACGAATTCAAACATGAAGCTTAATAAGTTGTACTTACACAATTTAATTCTAATCTTGAATTTTAAGTAATATACATCAATAACAGTACTTCAAGTATAAAAGATGATTTTTAAGTGTTTTTATTAAATACTTTATATATATATATATATATATATACACACATTTTTAAAAAGAACTCGTTCGCATTAATCAACTTATGCAAATTCAAGAGCAGTTGATAATCTTGTAATATTAATATATGATTAGATATATTTAATTTATATTTGAAATACCAATTATAACTAAAATTTTCAATCATTAATTAAAAAAAAGTTTTTATTTTATTAAATATATATAGAGAGAGAGATATGGGTTATTATACAATCTCTTACATTTGTACAACCAATACAACTCAATCTCAATCGTCCATTTAATTTGATGAATATGTAATTTCATAAAAGTTTTGATTGTTTCATAATATAAAGTATTGATCATAATTAATGAATCTTATTCATCTTCCATAAATATTTAAATCATAATAAATGAACTCTCATCATTTTCATAAATTTTAATTTATTATGTTGCATTGTTTATACAAATACGATGAGTTGCATTTAAAACAAACTTTCTCTCTCTCTATATATATATATAGATGTGGAAGCTCGGAATGGATCCACAACTGGTCATAGGTTTCTACATTTGTCGAGTTCGACATTCTTGTGACATATACTTTGGCATCTTATATTGTATACACCACTCAACCTACATTCTTGTCTCCTTTTTATTCCATTTTATTTCATTTAATTCCCACATAAATTTAGTATTTTAAAATAAGTTGGTCTTTGCTTGTTGTTTTCCATTTTGTCGTTTTGCTAAAATCAACGCCTTCCCTTTCAACACTATTTCTGTTTTATTGTCCTCAATGTTGTATATTCCGACCCACACAAACAAATTGTGATACACAATGACATATACGTTTGTCGTCATTAGGGGTGCTTAAAAACTCGACCAACCCAATGCCAAATAACTTAATTTAATGTCTAATCGAGTTGTAAAATTTTCAAATTAGAGGCATTGAGTTGATATTAGGTTATTTTTATTTAAACTCAATCTAATCCGATGAATCTGATATTCTTTTATTTCTTAAACTTAATATGATTGTTGAGTCTCTATCATCACGCATCCTCTTCATATAAATTTATTTTATCAATTTATTCTTATATAACTCGTTTGTATATATTTTCATATATATATATATATATATATATGAAAATTGAGAAAATTAATTGAATGTAATATATTTAAGATTTAAGTACTATGTATAAGTTGTATCAAATTGTTGATGATGAAAAAGATACTATAAGTAGACTAGAGAGAACAACATATTCAAGGTTATGATAATATTTTAATGTATCAAAGTATAAACCCGACCAACCCATACGGTTTGAATTGCGCTTTGATTTGGGGTTGAATTGGGTTGAGATCTTTCAAACCGCAAGCGTTAGGTTAGATTGTTCAAACGTTTTCAACCCAACCCATAATCACCCTTATTTGTCTCTGTTGGATTCTAGAATTTTGGGCTTTCTAATTTTTTACCGCTGAACACTTTGTCGTGTAATTTTCTTCAAAAAGAATTGCAAAATGAAAATTAGACCGCTTGCTTTTATTATCTTATTTTCTTACAACGTTGTATTTCAAATTATATTTCATGACGTCCCACTAGCAGGTTGGCTTAAAAATCAGTACGAGTTCTACTTTATATAAAATTCATGACAATATTTCAGGACATAACAAAAGGACATAAATCAGAAAATAGACCATTAAATCTCCAACGAAACGGATCAATTCTTGCGATCTGTAGTTTTTTTCTTGCCCATAGAACGAATAACGGTATTGTAGTAGTCCCAATCAGAATGTGAAGGTGTTATCGCAGGCTCCCCGAACGGATGATTTCGCACATAAGTTGGCACGTCCTCTGCTTCAACAAGTCCATCTAAGAACGCTCGTAACGCACCATCAGGACCTAATAAAAAAAGTACGTTACAAATTCTTTTTTAAATCAATAAGTACCCATAAAAGTAATTGCACCCTTGATGTATCAATATACCTAAGAAATCATCCTCTTTGTTGTTAGGATCATAATCATCGATCGAAATCGAAGTGTTGGGCTGTAACAAAACTCCATCCAACATAAAACATCACCAACACAAAAACAGATAGAGGTTAAAACAAAAACACGGTCAACTTACAAGACACGCCAAAGTATTCACATGTGAATTTAGAGTAAAATCACATGTGAATTTAGACCATGGTTGAGTTGACCATACACGTCATTTCTAGACGTGTTGTATCACATGTGATTTGCTTCTTTCCTGTAAGTTGACCGCTTTCTTGTATGATACATTCATATAACGTAATTACAGGATTTAGAAGGGCCTTCATGGGAGTCGTTATCAGTAGTGTGTTAGACGATGAATATTCTCCATGTCGCCATGGAAGATTCGAGTACTTTTTCTGCCATAGATACTTGAGTTCTTTCAAGAACAATGGCTTGTTTGGGTTATCCAGACACACGAATCCAGTATGTGTGCATTCCTTTTGATCCTAACAAAACATAAACAACAATATAAAACATCTACAGCAATTTCTAGACCCAAATTAATCAAAAAAAAAGTTGTCTGAATTACTCACCCAAGTGAACAATAACTTGCTTTTTAGTTCTCCCATAACTTTGTTCAAAACCACTTCTATGTTATGCCTGATAAACACACATACACACACATATATACATACATATATATATATATATGTATGGAAATCAGTAAATATGTATAGAGAGAGAAGTAGGTTCATACGAGAATGGTATCTAAATAAGAAAATATCCAAATTACATGCAAAATCACATATGATTTGATCGTTTTCTTATTTAGATACGATTCTCGTATGAATCCAGATATATATAAAGAACACTAACTCCAAAGCAGAAGACCACAGTCCCACTTGGAATCTTTCAAAGCAAAACTTCAGAAACCCTTCACAAAAAGGCCTCTTGTAAACTGTACAAATATACATCCACAGGTTACAATTAGTGACCAAATTCTGGGTGATTTTGGTACCAAATATTGGCATTGCTGAAAGAAACAAATGAAAAAGATGCCAACTTTTTACTCACCCAGAAATTTTCCGTAAGAGAAATCCGGAGAGCGGTGTGTGGGAATGGTGGTCGGCTTAAAACGATAGGCTCGGTGAACGAGTATTCCAGCGAGTGGAATCACAAGGAGTTTCTTTTTACGACCGAGATTTAGCTTATCGAAGGAGATATCGACTCTGGTTTCTTTTTTATCGTCGTCACCGCTACTGGTGTCATGATCAGAAACAACACTGATGTTCTTCAACTTAGAATCTTTAGATGCCATTTGATCAGAGAATGGTTCTTGATTCAGGATATGGAAGTTTTGTTGTGATTATATATATATATATATATATAGACTTAGGATCATATGAGACCAAGCCTTTTTCGTGAGACCCGTAAGACCAATTCTCAACCATTGGATTAGATCTACAATCTCAACATTCTTAATCACAAAATTGCCACGAGATTTCTTAATAATTACAAAATTGTCATCGTGCAACTTTAGACCATTAGATCATTAGCTTATAAAGTTGATCAATGAATATAAATTGGTCTCACGGGTCTCACGAAAAACCATTGGTCTCACGTGAACTCAACCCTATATATATATATATATATATATATATATATATATAGGGAAATTTATAAA
>NC_037537.1:26991118-27066059 GCF_001531365.2 Cynara cardunculus var. scolymus
GGTTATTTTGGCAAAACCTCTAAAATGTGGTTATTTTGTGGCAAAGGGTTGTGTAAACCGGTTATTTTTATAAATTTCCCTATATATATATATAATGGCATTTATAAAGGAAGGCATGCAAGAAAGCAAAGGGTTGGTTTCTTATTTGAGGCATTCTCTTCGAATTTCTTTTGTATTAAATTTGATAATTAATTGCTTAGAAATTGATACCTTTTTTTATAAAGAAATTGGTATATATCAGAGATGGATGATGTCATATATGAAGTGAATTTTGAACACAACCCTAGTTTGTCTTATTTGAGTCATTTTCTTCGACTATTGCTTCTTTCTCCATCAAGGACGTCATCGTCTTTTCATCACCCCATATGAAATGCACACCCCACCTTCTCTCTTTAGATCTATATATATATATATATATATATATATATATGTGTGTGTGTGTGTGTGTGTATAGTTTATGTACGAATAGGTTAGTTTAGAAGATTGCCTATCAAAAGTATCGATCTTTACACAAACTAACTCACTAGCGACGTTCCCAATTGCATTGGAAGTTTGAAAGTATCCAATAGGTTCTTATTGTGTTCCATCTGTTAAGCGATTGTTAAGATGAATTTCGACAATGGAAATTTTATGAAAATCAAGAGAATGTTGCAAAAAATTTGCACCCGGTTTTACAAAAACAAACTATTGATTCAGATTTTAGACTTTAACGCCACCTGTTATTAATCAGAAGTAAAAATAGACTTCAGACTTCAACACCTTTTAAAAAAACAAACGACACCTAAGTGTCTTAAAATACAGTTTTAAACAATACAAGTTTATAGGACCATACGTTAAAGTGTCATATTTAAAGGTGTTGTAATAGATTTATAAAATGTTTTTGAACGTCTTAACAAGTTTTTTTAAACATTTTAAAAAATAGAACGTTGTATTAAGCAAATTTATTGGACATTTTTGTGACTTGTTCTATAAAAACATCTTTTTATAGACCATTTGTTTTTACAAGACACTTTTTCAAATAATATTCCATAAAATAGTTTATATAAATGACGCTTTATTTTAAAAATATTCTAAAAAACTTGTTAAGACGCTCAAAACATCCTATAAACCTATTGCAACATCTTTAGATAATGTTTGGTCCTAAAAACTTATGTCATATAAAACAGTCTATTGTTGTAGTGATGGTAGTATTATGATAGTGCGGTTTTCCTATAAACGCATTTTTCATGGCGGAAAGTTTGACGTGAGAAAAAGTTATGTTTCAGAGTCTCCAACGATAATTAAATCCATATACAAGTAAAATAACAGTACAATCTGTTACTCGGTTTAACCAAAATAGTAAAAAAAACGAACTACCAAAACAAACTGCATAACCTGGAAACCAAAAAACCCAAAACCGTTTTGGTCCAAATGAGTTGTTTGACTTTGGAATTTTTTACATCCTTAGTTGTGCCATCGATCACCTAAATTTCTGGATTTGTTACTGATATTAAACTTAGAATATAGTGAGAGACAAACGACGTATATATTATGTTTCTGTTCAAAACGACAAATATGAAATGTATTTAACATATTTTAAAAAGTCTAATGAGTTATTTAACAGATTTTGGAATATCCAATAATTTATTTGTTTTAAAAAATTTATTCAAAGACTTAATCATTTTGAATGGTAAAATGAAACTTTAGGATGGTATTATTGAAGTAGGAGTTTGAGGATGGCAATCGCATGCTTGATATGATGTGTCCCCGGGACCAATTAAAGCCCCTTCCAATTTTATGCCTTTTTCATGCTTTTACATCTTTGACTTCATTTTCACTCAAAGCAAAAAATAAAGGTTTATATTCTGCTTTTTCTTTTTAAAACTTTATTATTTGTTCATATCATCCTCTTTAAATATATGAATGTGAATTATTATACAACTCTTTACATTTGTATAATCAATAAAACTCAATCTTAATCGTTTCTTTAATTTGATAAATATATGATTTTATAAAAGTTTAGATTGTTTTCTAATATAAAGTTTTAATCATAATTAATGAACTTTAGTCATCTTTTATAAATATTCAAGTCAAAATAAACTAACTGTCATCATTTCCACAAATATCTCAATTGATTAGGTTGCATTTGAAACGTCTTATCTCTCTCTCTCTCTCTTTCACATTAATATTGAAATTTTAAATAATTTACATCAATAAACAATATTTCATACATAAAAATGGTTTTTAAGAAATGTTTTCAAATAATTTATCATATAGTATAGAATATAGATTATCATGTTTTTGATATTTTTAATAGAAATAACAACCACATAGCGAAAAGAACCCTCAAACAATACACATAAGTATAGCTTCTCACAAACATCTTATCGAACACCTTACGTGCATAGGTATTTTCATTCAAGTTCAAAAACCATGATTATAACAAGAAACCATACTTGATATTAATCTTAAAATGTTGCTCACAAAATACAAGACCACCTTCAATTCATAAAACAAACTCCAGAAAATAGCTTTTATTCCGTACGAAATTAACAAACCAGTTGGTTTTTGGTCATGCATGAATTTCTTCCTTGCCTAAATGAGCAACGACCTTCACATAATACTTCCAATCAGGATGCGAAGGTGTAATCGCAGGCTCACCAAACGGATGACTTTGAACATAGCTCTGCACATCAGTAGCATCCGCAACTCCATCCAAGAATGCTCGGAACTCGCCACCAGGTCCTAATTAGCAAACAAATATTCGATTACAACATCAAACGAATATAAAAAAAACTAGATATGTAAATAAATGTATAAATATATACCTAAAAAATCATCTTGCTTGTTGTCAGGATCATAATCTTGATGAGATATGGCAGTGTTGGACTGTAACAATACGGAACTCCATTAATTAACTTCAAAAGAAATCTTGATTAAATCGAAGAAGAACCAATCAAAGGGGTAGTAATACAGGATTCAAAAGGGCATTCGCAGGATTTGTGATCAAAAGGGTGTTTGAAGACGAGTAATCTCCATCTTTCCATGGAAGATTAGAGTACTTCTTCTCCCATAGAAATTTAAGCTCCTTTAAAAACAAGGGCTTCTTTTTGTTCTCCAGACATGTGAAACCAGTATCTGTGCATTCTTCTTGATCCTGTCAAATTAATTAAATAACATTAGCGACACAAATAAATCCATATTAAAATGAGTTTGGACTCACCCAGATGAATAGTAACTTCCTTTTCAAATCCCCCATGACATTGGTCAAAACTGCATGTATGTTATGCCTAAACAACACACATGAAGTAAGTTAAAGACACATAAACATGATATATATATATATATATATATATATATATATATATATATAAAGAATGTACTAACTCCATAGCAGAAGACCACAGCCCCACTTCAAATCTTTCAAAGCAAAACTTCAAGAACGATTCACAAAAAGGCCTCCTGTAAACTGTATATACATATAGATAGTTATATATACACACAACCACAGGTTACTGAACAGATTATGAATGATTTTGGATTCATTTCAGCGAAAAAGAAGAGATGAAAAAGGTAAAAACTTTGAACTCACTCAGAAAGTTCCCAGAAGAGAAATCAGAACGGCTGTTTCTGGGAATGGTGTTTGGGCGACGACGATGGGCTCGGTGAACGATGAATCCACCGAGAGGAATCACGAGGAGTTTCTTTTTGGGACCAAGATTAAGTTTATCCAAACAAATGCCTAAATCTGTTTCTGTTTCTGTTTCTTTTTCATCATCATCGTCATCTTCGTCTTTGCTGTGATGATCAGATACAAGAACAAGGTTCTTCAACTTGGAATCTTTAGATGCCATTGCGAGAATGGGTTTTGATTCAGGATTGTAATGATATTTTGATGTGATATTGTTTATATAAATGAGTTTTTTTGGAATTTGGAGGAAGAATGGAGACGGTTGGTTTCATTCTTTAGTTGCACATCTCTTGAGCTTCCTTTTTTTTAATGTAACTAAATTTGATAATTGATTGCATAAATGTAACAGCATTTCCGATACAAGATTCTTACATTTAAATTGGGCTTGCTACTTATATATATACTAGTTGTGTATCTGTGCAATGCGGTGAGAGTCATTAATTTTAACGATTTTGAAGTTCCACTGGTTTTATAAGATAAGATTTAACGATGATATAAGTTACACTTGGTCTTTACATATTAATACAATTTGAATAAATAAGAGTCATGGTTCCAATTACAGACTATCGATTAAAAGAATTGTATGACAGTTTAAAATCCAATATATTTAAACGACTCCACAAATGTATTTGATTTACACCAAGAGCAAAGAACCAAGAAACTTGAATTTTAAGATAAACACTCAAAACCAATAAAGAAAACTACAAATTTGATAGATCATAAGCCATGAAAAGACAAAAAAATGGGTTTTAGAGTGAAATTTCAATTGGTTACCCTCTTTCTTGTCCAGAAACTCTGATTAAAGTTGAATTAATACATGTATATATATATATATATATATATTTCAAAAAAACCCAAGAATATATTAATTCAGAACATATTATACAGTGCAATTTGGACAGTCTAACCCCAAAATATATAGTATATATATAAATAAATAACTATAAAAGTATAAATCGTAAATATTAAAAATATTTATTCACARTATATATAATATATAATAATATAATTAAGTAAAAAACTATTCAATATTGGACTCATTTCGAATGTATTAACGAGACGATTATAATGGTGTAACTTGTTAAAATAAAATTGTATTTTTTATACATGTTTTAATTGATATACGATTATGTATATTAATTTGATAAAGGTTTAAAATAAAACATTTAAAAGTAAAGGACGTAAAGTAAATTAATTAACTAATTATAGGGGTATAAAGTGTAAATTTGAAATTATAATTTAAAAAAATCGTTGGGAGAGGGTGGGTGTATCATGTATGTGAGAGGATGAGTGTATGTGAGGAGAAGAGGGGGTGAAAAAGTGATATAAATGGTATCTTGGTCATTTAGTATTTTAAGACTTTAATACTTTTGTTAAATTTGCTTTATAAGATAGTATATATATAGAGAGAGGAGGGGATGTTTACCTTGCAAACCACATTATTTGTACAAACCGTACAAACCTCATTCAACCAATCATAATTTTTCATTTTGTTTTTTTTTTGTAATTATGAGAATTCGATTAATCATTTTTATTGTGGATGGTGTTAATCATGGATATTATCATCTTTATTATTTTAATTTTAGAGAAATATATGAAACAGTTTCATAAAAATTTCATTAAGTATTATATGAAACAATTTCATAATCATATATTAAACAACTTCATCAAAAAAAAAGTATTATATGAAATAATTTCACAAGATTAAACAATTTCATGAATTTTTTTTTTTCATAAGATTAAACAATGAAATCGACGGATGAGGATGATTTACACGATTTGTACAAATTAAGTAGTTTGCATTTGATCACTCCTCTCTTTATATATATATATATATATATATATATATATATATATATATATATATATAGTCACCATACAGAGGATCAAACTCGCCCCAAAACCATTGGATGCACAACACAGATAGACGTAAACAGTCTCATATTCCGTCATCAAGACGAAATGACAGAACAATTTAAAACATGGATAGAGGAAGAACAAAAGACACCAGAACTCCCATATAGATTCAAATGGTCAGACTACAAACTTTTAGCAGAAGGACACTACATACAAATCTGGTCACATTTTAATTGGGACATGCTTCTACCCTTTGTTGGAGAGAGCACTCAGCTCAGTATCACAGACATCAACAACAGAGAAGATGACTCAGAAGATGAGCCCTATAATCAATAATCACCACCAACAATTCCAGAAACACACAGAGACTTCTAGATAAGACAAAACAACACACAACACATGATCTAAAATAATGATGAAAGCAGTACCTTCAATAATTCCGACAGCTACGCATACCTCAATAATTTATGGCGGCCGACAACTATATGTGAAAGACGGTGGTTTATGGTGATGGTTGAATCTCAATTGCATCGTCATCCGCCATTGAACGGTGGTTTACGGCGACGGAAGATTTGTGATGGATGGTTATGAACCTTAGAAATTATAAAGACTGTGTGTACTTGTTTCCCATGTTTGGGTTATGGTTGGTTTGGATATTTGGTGTATTGTGGGTTGGGAAGGGGGGTTGGAAGGTGTAAGTCTTTCAAATAAGCTTTTATTTCTCTGCATGCATGTACAGGTTCTGCAAGTCTGTATGATCTTAGGGGCTGTTTGTTTGGCTCTTAATGGTTACATTAAGAGCCAACCTCTTAATCGGTAAGAGGTTAGATCTGTTTGGCAAAAAAAAACAACCCTCTTAATGGTTACAATAACCTCTTAACCTCATTGCTGTTGTTTTGGGTTCAAGTTCTTTGGAAACTGTGCTGCCCAATTTACAAATAACTTCAAAAAAAGACGCTACAAAATCAAAAAACATCTTCATTTACTTGTACGTATATGTGCATATTGTCTAGATGAATGGTTATTCCTCAATTTTTCATTTATTTGTGGTTTTCTCCTGAATATTAACATGTTAACATATGGGGTTGTTTGTTTACCTCCTAATAGTTTCATTAAGAGACAGTCTCTGAACCGTTAAGGGATGAATCTTGTTTGGCAAAAAAAAGTATTGCCCTCTTAATGATTTTGTATCTTGGACCTTCTTTAACCATTCAGCACATTAATTCTACTCTTAACAATTAACAAACAATTACATTTTATTTTGCATTATATTATAAGAGTTTCTTAATTATTCTGACTGCTTAATCATTTTGTATTAAACCATTCAATAACAGTCGAACAAACCCATTACTAGAACCAGGATTGGTTTAAGGATTTATTATAACCCCTGGTCTTTATCAAATTTTTTTAATGACAGGTCCATGGAACCATCGTCGGTCCAGTAAAGTTAACCAGTTATGACCAATTATTTTTTTTTGAAAAAATTCGCCTAACTTTTACTGTAACAATACTGTAGCATCAACTTTGTACTGTAGCAGTTTGAATTTTTTATAGCGGTAGGCCCCGCAAATAGTTTTTTCTCGTGTATATATAGCCGATCGAATTCATTTGTAAATCATCCGACCTTCAAGCAATAATAATAAGCCATATATATATATATATATATATATGTATATATATAATATATAATATAAGGAAACTCGCACAATACAACAAAATATATTTTGATTTTAGCAAGATATTTATTTTTAATTTAATAATAAATTTTAAAACTTTTATATTTAAAATAAAAAGCGTTTTCGTTTCACCCCTCTCTATCTCTGTGTCTATATATATATATATATATATATATATATATATATATAAATTGACTTTATACTGCCATGTCATCTACATTATTTGCTGAGATGGCCAATGAAGCGAATTTTTAAAATAAAATAGTTTTTTTTCATTAACTTGTAATCGTGTATTATGCAAACAAGAAGTAAAACAACTGAAATTGAGCAGTGAATTTAATAGTAAAATTGTTCCCCATCATCACATACATATAAATTGTTGATTGAAATGAAGCAAATAACATACAAGTCCTCAGAAACATCAACAACAAAATATTCGCAATACGCTAATTAACTTGTAATCGCTTGCTGCTACACCACAAATGGAACCCATCTGGTGGTCGATCACTTTCAACGCGCCCTCGAGATGGAGATGGAGATGGAGAAGGAGAAGACGACCTGTATAAAAATATAAGGGTAAACGGCAAAAAATAAGGACCCATCCTTGACCTGAACCTGCAAAACTAGTAGTAAAATTACGTAAGATCACATTTCCAATTTATTTAAATAAATGGAAGCCTGCACCTATTCCTCTAATGATTTACCATGTTCACAGCCCCCCATCTGCTCTTAAAGTATAAATACAACCTGGATAACTTGGCCTGCAAAAAGTCAAAAACCTAGCTGCTGCTACTGCTACTGCTACTGCTATCCATGCAAATAAAACATACCTAACATTTTCTTTCTTTTTAAAAGCCAAAACATGAACATATATATCTATATATAGGGCGTTGGATTCCGGTTATAATGAGAGTTATGGTGAGAAGGGATCTCCACCCTTGGATCAATCCTAATTGAAGAGTTCCACCAAATCAACACTAATGAGAAGCACGAGATCAATTCCCTTCTAAAACGCAATTCATGGATTGGTTCGAGATTAGAAGTGGTCAAGGGTCTGAATCCCTTCTTACACATCTCACCTTAACTCCTATTATGACACGATCCATCTCCTATATATATATATATATATATATATATATATGTATAGAGAGAGAGAGAGAGAGAGGGAGAGTGAGGTTCAAGGGCAAACCCCCAAAAAAAGAAAAATAGGGGAACACCCTAATAACTGTTCATCTCTATGGTAGTGCACATGTACATACAAGTAACTGAATACGTTCTCTAGTTTCTATGCACGTGCGCAAGTTATGCACAGTGCATAACATACTGATGATTAGTTATTAGGATGTTCCTATGTTTTCATTTTTTTGCAGTTTTCCCCTGAACCTAAACCCATGTGTGTGTGTGACTGTGTGTATGTATTTCCTGCAAGTGTAGTAGAAAAGGAATGTTGACGGGTTAATATGTGCTAAAATCATTGTGATTTTTCACCAATGCAAAAGGGAATCCAAGGTTGTTTATAAGGATCTGCAACGATATGCGGTTGTGAAATCTGGTATGCATTTGCCAAAAATGAAAACCAAAATACCATAGGAAAAGAGAAGGATGATGTATTATGTATGCATTCAGGGAATAAGCAGCTAGTGAGAGATCCTCTCGTGGTCTTCCCCTGTAATCTTTATTCAATTTCCTTAAAAAGGAAAGGGGGGTAACGAGGAGAAAAGTAGAAATTAAGATTTGGCCGGTCAACCTGTACCCTGTACTCCTGCACAGTGGAAAGCCGGCAGTAAGCCATATCTTCCAAGTGGGACTACTGTCTTTATAACAATTACTGCTTCTTCTTTTGCATTTTCATTTTTTCTATTTGTTCCATATGTATTTTAAACTCTAATGTATCTTTTCTTTTAAAATATATAATACTTATATATGGCAAAACTCACACACAATCCGGTTTGAACCCTTGGACCTCCATGGAGGTTGGGATCTATCAATAACCCGAATACCACCAGGGCCAACGACCCTTTGGTAATTCTCACATATCTTAAGAAACACGATAAGCCAAGAACAGAGAATGGGAACAAACCAGACAAATCCACTTTGATCAGTAATCATAACCTCCATCATCTTGCTGCGGCTGCTTCTCCTGATGCGGTTCATAGTAATGGTCTCCATTCTGTGGAGCACCATCATCATTGATGCCATCATTATTTTCGTTACTGGAAGCAGTTTTAGGACCTGTTTTTGATTGTTCTTTTTCTCTGTTCCATTGTTCGATCTTTGCCCTTCTTTCAGCACTCCCTTCCCTAACTGGACTTCGGTTTCTCTTCCCTCCAGGGCTTCTGCTACGCCCCGCTCCTCTTCGTCCAGGACTCCTACTTCTCGGCCTCCTGCCCCTACTGTCATGGCTACGATGATCAGAGTAACCACCTCCTCTTCTCCCAGAACCACGACCACCACCTTGTGGACGCTCGTCATAATTCCGATTCCTTTGAGGACTACGGCTTCTGCTTCGACTTCTCCTACGTCTCCCAAATAACTGCCTCCTCAACTCTCTGAAGAAAAATATGCATGGATCAACTAGTCAAACAAAAGGTTGGGATTGAATCTTGAAAGTGCTAGATGATAAATAAAAAAACCAACTCACTTGCTAATCTTTTTAAGATGCATGAAGTTGCAATAACCCCCTCTATTGCATACATTTTCTTCATACTGCCTACACGTAGCTTCACGAAAATCTGTCACTGGAGAGAAGTCCACAATAATGGGGCGGCCTGAAAGAATAAACATATCTTATGTTAGGGAGAAAATGTCCAACTATTACATTGTCCCTTAAAGTATTGAATGGAGAACTTGATGTCTTGGCAACTTGAAGAAATAAAGACCAAAAAAAAAGATTTAGACCTAGATGCAAGTGGGAGAAAGTTTCACATTAGACTAGGAAGATTCAAAATTAAGCTTGGTAATCACTTCGAATGGGGGCCTAGGATGATCTATGAAAAGAGTAGACATTTACACTATCACTACACAATATCAGTGGTGCTTATAAACCCAAGTAAGAACCAATGGATATTAGGAAATTATAGGGATGAAAAGCTATAAATCCAAGTAAACCTCAAATACATAGTCATTATAGTTGGACTCAATTGCCCTCTCGATAAAAGCTCATAAATTTTCAAAGAAGAAGGGAGAAAACATCCACAATTATAACAAGAGCTGACAATTGAGAATCATATGGATGTTGATATCGTTAAATTAGAAAATACTAGGCAGTTCACTCATCACTGTAGGCCTATCATTAGTGGTGGCAACTTATACAGGTAGCTAAGTTCAGTAATCTTGTGTCAGCCACATACAATGCAAAAAATGGGAAAGCGTTCTTAAGTTTACAGAAAGACCATAGATACATTTGCATATATGTAAGTTGCAATCCCTTTCATGGAACAACAAAATGGTTCTCTCAAGTTTGGCTTCATAAAAAATAGATCCAATGAATAACATAGATAGCAACATGATGTGATAGTTGTGTAAATATAAGCTACATTACAAAGGGGCCAAATATTACTGATAATGAAATAATAGCGTTAGACTGTGCACATGGTTTTGATAAGATTGTTTCGACCACCAGCCATACTACTAAAATACCCTTCTATGGTAGAGAAAAGTTGTGGAAATTAATATCATCAACAATTTGATGGACAAGAATACCACTTTAGCACAAAATTTAGAAAAAAAAGCAGTATTGCTATTACTACAAGACGTCTTCAAATTGAAGTTGTTGCAACACTCATGGGTTAAGAGTAGTAATTAATATCCCCTTGGTTAAATATAACAAGTACACTGTGACTTCTGAACTCAAATGAACTTGATGCTTAGCTACAAAATTTGAAATTTTTGACAACTAAATCCACAACATATACTAGTACTATATACAAGAAAATGATGGTCTTAAAATGCATTTAAATCCGTGTTTATATCAGCATTGAAAGGTTCGCTTGACATCAAAGTCCATGACCTCTTTGAAACAGATGCAAGGTAAGGATGGCCATGTAATAAAAAATAAGCAAGAATCATTGTACGTGACTACATTTATGATGTGCTCTAGAAGCACAGAAGCATATACATAGAAAATCACACAGTCAAGAAACAGGTATATACCTGCGTAAAATCTTCCACTTAGATTCTGAAGAGCAGCTGCAGCATGTTCTTCTTCCCTAAACTGTGCGTATACATTCCCCACCTACATATAAAGAAGAAACTTCACTGTACAGGCATTTTAAATAGCAAACAACCAACCAATTTGAAATGTAAAAACAAATATACCATATGGTCAGCCAAATTATCACATATGTTTAAGCTTTCAATCTCTCCATATTTTCCCAGCTCTTCAAACAGATCTTCATAAAAATCCTGCAATTACACACAAATTTAGAGGTAAACAAAGGAAGCACGAGCACGACAACTAAAATAATATTGAAACTGTTGATGACAAAATCAAGTTTGCACTTTGCACTTTATACAGGGATAAACATCACGATGGTGCAGCCATTGCAGGTTGCATGTATTCCTCATGTAGCAACACGTAAGATATAGTATACATGAATAATTCATGCTTAAAACTGGAAACTATCATGTTCTTTAGAACGCAATACGAAGAACCCAGAAACCGTCAGAGTTCAAAGTAACTCATAATCCATGGAAAACATCTAACAATCAATAGTGTTGCCCTCACCACCACATTAGTAACAGTTACCAATCTCTAGGAGACACCAATTACTGCCTTATTCTGAGGGATCAAATGCTTATCTTCGTCGAATTTCGTGATATAAAAGAGCAAGCATCAAAACAATTACGTATTCAAAAAAAATCTCGCCATCGGGTAAGATCTCATTATAAAAACGTAGACAAGTAAAACCAGAGCACAAGTTAACAAACAAGAAAGCAAATGGCAGCCAAGAACAACTTAATATACAAACATAACTGAATTTACAACGAAAAAATAAGAAGAATTTAATCAGGAATGAAAACCTCGAAGTGATCCTGGATTTTGCTAGGGTCAAGGGGCTGACCCTGAGGATCAACACCTGGAGTGATCATATCGGGACGCTGGTACATGTTGGACAGCAATAGGGTAGGGCTGATGCTTGGTTTGGTATGGAGCCTTGAGCATCGGTCTCCATGCCGACAAGCTCCGATCTTGAAGTAGAAAGGACAGTTGACTCGATCTTTTTCCGTACCGAATATGGACGCCAAGTGCTCCGCCATTCTTCTCTGCTTTCAAGCCAGCGGCTAGGGTTAGGGTTTCTTTGATATTTGGGGGAAAAGTGACCAAAAGAGGACAAGCTTCTGTTCTGCTCTTTATATATATCAATTTTATTGGGTTCAATTGAGAACAAATCGATAGCTTAATTTTGCCTCTTTTATGAACAAATTTCTTGTTTTTATAAAATAAATAAATATCTCAAAAACCCAACATTCTCGAAAAGAATTAAATATATACAGCAAAACAAATGAATAGTAACCAAACAGGTGAATCATATATAATTCTACACTGAAGTTACGTGTAAAACCAAATGTGATTCATGCGACTTTGGCTGCGACCGGGGGTCATAGGCTAGGTTGTTCGCTCACCCTTGTGTTATCGTGCTTCGTAATCGTATATGAAATCACATGTGATTTGATTGTTTTCTTATTATCTTATTTTGACTTTATTCTTGTTTGATCATCCATCTATACCATAAATACAACAAATAAATTCATATATCATTCTCATATATGATGATATTTGAACTTCTGGCCTTTCAAATGGCCAAATGCTCGGATATTAGCAGGTCAAAAGACCTTTAGTAATCTCGATTTATTTACAAGTCTCGTCACATATTTATTTATTAGTATTACACATTCCAACTAAAGATTTGCATATATATTTTAAGAGTATACCTTGTTCATTCTTGTATATAAATACTTGCATAAAACATTTGTTAAAATCTTGTTATGAAATGGTTACGAAATACTTATGCAACCTGTTACAAATTGCTTAAACGTTTATGAAACTTGTTATAAAATGGTTAGGAGTTATGGAAAACTTTGTACGTCGTGTTTGTGTATGTTTACAAAAGAATGTGAAAAGTTGGATACATCCATCTCATTCTCGTTTATTAAAATATTCAACAAAGTATATGTATTTTTCTAGCTCTATTGCTCTTTTTCCTGCAGGAACAAAAACTATGGATATTAAAACCATTGTCAAAGTTTTGAAGAAAGTTCAATAAATTATCATTCATATAGAAAATGACAATTGAAGGTGAAAGTCAATTGCAAGGGACAAAACATAAGGGACTAACGTCGAACATATGTTGAGGTAGGTAAATAGGAGTAAACTTGAAATAAAAATATTTCTGAAAATGTATAGAAAAAGACTACAACAATGAAATGTAATAATGTCTTTTTGATGTTATGATAGACATACGAACTTATATAATTATATTTCCTCTTGTATATTTATATTAATTTGAGGAGTTTGAATTATTTTCCTACTTATGAAAATCAATAAGATCTATTTCATATATTTATAATAAAAAGAAAAGAAAATGTATATAACTCGATATTATCTTTTTGAGGTTAATATTTATTTTCATATACAATCCAAAAATTTCACTTTTAATATTTTTAATTTCATTATTTTCATAAAACTTCTAATAAAAAAATATTTTTGGTAAAGTTTGTCACTGATAATCTAAAAAGGTTAGGTTTAGATTGAGGTAAAAAGTTATATATATAAATGAGAAATGGTAAATTTAAAAAAAAATATTGAGTTGGGTTTAATTGTCGATAAATATGATCTTAGGTTACTTGTCATAGTCATAAGTAAAATGAACACCACTATGTGATTATTAATGTCTTATGATATTGATTGTTAATTACATTTTATGTGACTATATATAATTTATGGTTTATTTCTATATGTTCAAAATTAATTTAGATTTGAATTTAAAATTGTTGAACTTATAAAAAGTCATGGATCAAAAACAGTAATTTTGATGCTTCATATACCACTGATGCAAATAAGTTGAACATCAGAAAAACAATCCAAGTTCCATTTTTAAACCACAAAACATGGTGTGACAAAAAGATCAACTACCACAAAACGAACTCCATTTTCAAATACAACTAACTAAAAAGTGAGAATTTCTCTCGTGTCTTGCCTCCGTCATCAAAAATCATGGATCTTTCACTGGTCATTGTCCATTATTTACGAGAGGAAAGAAGGGTCTATTTTGCACTTCCCTTGGTTTTTTATTTGTTGCATATACCAAATCTAGTAGGGTTCGACGGGCTTTCGGAAGTTGGCTCCGGCATAAACCGCCTCTGATCCCAACTCTTCTTCAATTCGCAACAGCTGAAACACAGATAAATTTTATCAACAAACTGCTTATAAAAAACACCACCATGAATACGTACTCCTTTTCCTTCACAGTGTTTTGCAGTGAAGATTCGATGTTATATGTGGTCTCCCAAGTCTTACGAAAACCGGTTGGTCTCACATGATCCAAGTCTATCTCTATATATTAATATTTTTTGATTGTGCAATAGTTCATTGAAAAATGTTGTATTTAAGGTGAGAAAAATCAACCTGATTGTACTTGGCAAGACGCTCGGACCTGCATGGTGCTCCAGTTTTGATTTGGCCCTGAAATGGGATGTATATAAGATTGTGAAGACAAGTGAGTTATTTGTTACCCTATATATCTGTACATGTAGATTGATGATTACAAAAGGGTCATTGCCCCAACCGTATCGGGTAACTCAACCTTCCTAGTTCCAATCTCACCAAAAGGTGAGCAGTGTGTTGGTTTCATTTGGCTTATATAAATATAATATACTATTGATGATTACCGTTGCCAAACCCACAGAGAGATCAGCAATGAAGGTGTCTTCTGTTTCCCCACTGCGATACAATAATTAATAAAACCAAAAATTATTATTCAACTGGGAATCGAATGACTAGTTACTGTTAATGGACTTATCATACCTGCGATGACTGGCCATCACACCCCAACCAGCCTGCTTGGACATTTTCACAGCTTCAATGCTTTCAGTCACAGATCCGATTTGGTTAACCTAAAGATAAGACCACAAAATGGGTTAGATTGGTGCGTCAATTATCAAGCAGATGATTGATGGCATATTGGCATACCTTGAGGAGAAGGGCATTGCATGTCTTCTCGGCAATTGCCTTCTTAACTCTCTGTAAACACAGTCCAAGAATGATTAAATTATGTCAGATTGGATATTGAGAAACTTTAGATCCTGACTTTTGGATTCTCATGGGTTGGATCTTTTGGAGTTAAGTGGGAAATCTAACCGTAGGGTTAGTGACCAAAAGATCATCTCCAACAATCTGTACTTTATCACCACATTCTGCGGTCATCTTGCCATAGTGCTCCCAGTCATCTTGGTCAAATGGATCTTCAATGGATACAATAGGGTATTCGTTCACGAAGGACTTGTAAAGATCTTTTAGTTGGACTCCTGAAATCTTTTGTGAACCATTGTTGTTCTGCATTAAAGAATCAATCAATCAAACATGAATCAGAAAACAGTTATAGATCTCTGTTACATCACAAGGCTTTATGTCCAAAAACAGGAATAAAACAACAATGACAATGAATGAGAAACCCACCTCTTCCTTGAAGTTCAGATCATACATCTTGTCTTTTCCGTAAAATTCAGATGCAGCAACATCCATTCCGATCACAACCTATGGGAAAGTAATATTAAGAATGTGTACACTGGTGTAATTTGGTTAACAGTATTCAAGAAAGGTATAATCCCGCATAGGTTCATATATTCCAGGAAATCATGACAGCATGATATCCATCCAAAAAGATTTCTTCAAGAGAGTGGCTTTCAAGTAATCACCTTTCCTGTGTAACCAGCTTGACCAATGGCTGTCTTGAGCAACTCAAGACCCTCCTTGTTTTCCTAAAGCTCAAGATAATACAATGTTAGGAAGCAATAGAAAAAACTTGAAGTTGAATGGCAAAATTATATATGCTAACGTGAAACTATGCTTACCTGAATATTAGGAGCAAAGCCACCTTCATCACCAACATTTGTTGCATCCTGGCCATATTTCTTCTTAATAACAGACTGCAATCAGATGGAAGGATTAGCGATCACACACAAAAGTACAATATACAAGTTTTTGAGTTAATGTGAATAGTGATTAATGGAGACAAAGAAACATGTTTTAAGCACCTTCAAATTATGATATACTTCAACACCCATCTTCATGGCTTCCTTAAAATTGGAAGCACCAACAGGAAGAATCATAAATTCCTATAAAAACAAAGATTGTGAGAACAACTTCATCAAGAAGCATCTATATTATCAAGAGCATGTGTAATCAAGGCTTATACCTGCATAGCAAGCTTGTTTCCAGCATGTGATCCACCGTTGATGACATTGAATGCTGGTACTGGCAATACTAATTTCTTGTTGCCAGCCAAGTTAGCAATATGCTGCACACAGTTTTCCAGTCAAACATATCAATTTATTATACATTTGGGATGAGCAAGAAGATTGAATCTTATGGATCCTCTATAAAAATTACCTTGTAAAGGGGAATATTGAGGACACTAGCCCCTGCTTTGCAAATGGCAAGAGACACTGCCAGAATGGCATTTGCTCCAAGCTAAACATAGTTCACCCATAAGTATGATCAACATCAAGATTTGTGCAAGAAAAAGGATCAATCTAAAATTTGAACCTATACCTTTTGCTTGCACCAACCCCACTCGTTTTTAGTTCCATCAAGTTGTTGAACCATGTAATTGTCAATACCAGTTTGATCAGTTGGGTCCTGTATAACGAACATATATTCTGATCATGTATACGATACGACTCAAAACACCATTCTTATGGGCCTCTACACCCAAGCGATAATAATTAAATTGATATTGACGGGTAAGGCTGATGGAACAAACCTTGCCTACAATAGCAGGGCCAATAACAGTGTTCACATTGGAAACGGCCTAGTCATAGAATGTAAAAGTTAACATGTCAGCATCATAGGGTGTCATATATATATATATATATATATAGATAGATAGATATAGATATAGATATAGATATAGAGATATATATAATATACACACAAACGGGCATCAACATTCCAGAAATTATTAGCTCACCTTGGAGACACCTTTCCCAAGGTAGTCTGAGCCACCATCTCTTAGTTCAAGTGCTTCGTAGATACCTACAAGACAAGAATTTCATGTATATCATATAATCACATCCAAAATCCAAACAAAATTCTGATGCTGTTTACAAACCAAGTACATGCATGCTCACCATCAATAAACAATATCAAAAGGTTATACCGAACAGCTTCAAAACAATTTTGATCAAAGTAGAAAGACATGCGAAGGACGATTTAATGACATTATTCAAACAGAAATTTTCAAAACTTTGTTTCAAGACAAGGATCTTACCAGTGGATGCCCCACTGGGAACAGCAGCTCGGGTCCATGTACCGTTTGATAGAGTAATATCCACCTATATCACAAAAAATAACATCCAAATTTCAGGAAATGCTTATCACATCCGAAATAAGAATACCGAAAACACCGTCTCTATAATATATGATTATGAAGCCATTGTTTATATTAATATACTTGGGCTTCTTTTTCATGACTAGACAGATCATACAAATGATTACTCCAACACATGTAAGCCTTAAGTATTTGCGTCCGTACGCTTGCCTGTTCATACATTTTTATCTATAACAATTATCCAAAAGGAACAACCACGATTACTTAATCATCGCTTCACCTGCTATGATTCATTGATTCATATCAAAATCCATCAAAATAACGAAGATCAATTACAGTATTACAATACAAACCTACATTAATCGAAAACACAATAGAGATCAACGGTTGTGCATGTCTAATGATTACTTAATTATCGTTTCACCTGCTATATTTCATTGATTCATATCAAAATCAATCAAATTAACGAAGATCAATTACAGTATTACAATACAAACCTACATTAATCGAAAACGCAATAGAGATCACCGGTTGTACATGTCTAACGATTACTTAATTATCACTTCACCTGCTATCATTCATTGATTCATATCAAAATCAATCAAATTAACGAAGATCAATTACAATATTACGATAAAAACCTACATTAATCAAAAATGCTAATAGAGATCACCGGTTGTGCATATCTAACGATCTTAATCCAATAAAAACAACGGCGAAATACGATTAAGAAACAAAATGAATCGATGGAAATTAAGAAACAAACCTCAACGGTGGGATTGCCTCTACTATCGAAGATTTGTCGTGCCTTCACTGTCTTGACTGTGGCCATTCTGCTTCTTCGTAGAGTCGAACAATGTTGCAGAAGATGTCAGAAGAAGTGAGAAATTCGAGTGAGACAAGAGGAGAGGAGGTACGCCATGTATTTGTAGGAGGTTGAGCTATTTATAGCCCTCCGACTTTCATGATGAATAAGTCATGAGAATAATACTCCCTCCCTCGGTCAAAAATGAACTTTTGAGTAAATTACACTTTTTGTCCTGTAGTTTTCTTAACATTGTGAATGTTGCCCTTTTACTTTATACATTACGTTTTTAGTCCCTATAGTTTGAAATTCTATCATTGTTTTCGTCCCTAATGCAATTTATTGCAATTAAGTATAGGGGAAGAAAATAATTCTCCCTCCCTTCGTCCCAAAATAAATGTTCACAATGAAAACGACATATGGATTTAGAAATGTGTAATTTTTATACTTCTTAAATAACTAAATGATAATTTTACCTTTGATAATAAAGAGATTAAATTTTTTTCATCACATAATTAAGGATAAAATGGGAAATTGAAAACTTACTTTTGAAAGTCGACATTTATCCCGCGAGAAACCAAATAATAATGTGAACACTTAAATTGGAAGGGAGAGAATAATAAATTGTAAATCATGGGAACGGAAAAAACAATAAATTGTAAACTAAATGAATGAAAATAACAACAAATTGTAAATGACAAATTGCATTAAAAAATAACGTACTTTAACTTGATTCTTATTTTTTGTAACATAGATGTAAAGTTTTAAACATTTAAGTACTCAGTTATCATGCTGATGTGACGAGTGATGTGGTATCCAACTCAGTATTATTTACTGACGTGGTTGGTGACATGGATTTTTTTTAAACTAAAACTAGTCTTCAACCGGTTATCCGGGTACTTAAATGTTTAATATTTTACATCATAGGTACCAAAATGAAAGTTTTAAAAGTAAGTTATCCAAAATAAGAATTAAGTTAAAGTACGTTATTTTTCATGCAATTTGCCCAATTGTAAACTACAAGAATGATAGTTTTATGATTTTAAAAGCATAAGGACGAAAATAACAATAAACCACAGGGACCAAACAACCTAGTTTACTCTAAACTTTTTTTTTTTATTTAATTAAACATTTTTAAATGGTTTTTGTTAAATTTATATTTGTTTATAGTGGATAAATTTGTCGATAAGAATGGTTCACAAACTTTTCCTTTTTGAAAGACAAGCAATTTATTATGAAACGCAGTTGAAATAAGAAGAAATAAAAGGATAAGCTTTTTGCAAGACATAAAAAGTCAATCATCAAAGCAATCATGCAAAACAAACAAGAGCAACACGAAGCTCAAGAGACTACAACAAGATTACAAAAACTAAAGGACGATAAGAAACTCTACGAGCACCCGAAAGTGAAATTAATCCAACCACGCCCAACTAACTCGTAAACAACAAATCTGATGCAACCCACACCTAGCCATCCACTATTTTTCATCTACATCATTCCGTTCAAGATAACTTGAAATCATTTGCACGCTTAAGAACTCCATTGACACTCCAGAAGTTGGACCACGTAAAGATGGTCGATTTGGAGATTAGTCCCAGAAGAAAAACTTGTGTATTTAAATGTTTAAAACTTTACATCTTATATACCAAAATGAAAGTTTTAAAAATACGTTACCTAAAATAAAAATAAAGTTAAAAATACGTTATTTTTTTTTTACAATTTAACCTTTATAAATTTAGTTAAAACTTTTAGGTAAAAAATAATTCTTAATGGTGATTTGTTTGAGCCGAATAATTACAAACCACTCCCGATTTGTTAAGTGGGATGCGAATTAATTGGCATGAAACAACTACAATTATTCACTTAAACAAACATACGGATATGGTGTAAGCAATTGTGGCATGGGTCGGTGCATATCGAGGGTTTGACTTTTTTTTCTCTCTCCAATTTAAATATGCTAATTATTGAACTAAATGGCATATTTATAAATACTGTTACAAACGTACATATTTTCATTATAATGTATATTAAATAAGTGTGTATTTTAAAAAATAAGGGTCTATTTTCTCATTTTGTTCTTTGTGAGAGTTGGTGCAGAATAAATAAGTAGTCAAAATGATTAAAAGACTCTCATTATATAATATAAAATGAAATATATTAGATAATTGTTTATAATAAAATTAGAACGTTGAATGGTTAAGGAAGACCCATAATACAAAATCATTAAAAGAGTTTTAGAACCATTAAAAAACAAACTTTTTTTGTCAAACAAAATTCACCTTTTAAAAGATTTAGATGTTGTATCTTTATAAAACTATTAAGAGGTAAACAAACAATTAAAAGATGAAGAAGTTTTGTTTCTCTATTATTAGGGTAAAACTATCATTAAAATTAAGTAGAAACGTAATAATTGCACATTCTTAAACTATGTCTTTTTTCACTATTTGAAACGAAATAAGTAATAAAACATGCAAATATTCATTGCGATTATAATAAAGGGTGCAATAAATTTTCAAGCACTATAGGAGTGAAGGGTGTAGTAATTGGTACACACAATAATAATGGAATGAGAACTTGTTAGACAATTGAAGACGTCCAATTAAAATCTTACCACGTATGGGTTTATCAGTTGTCTTTTATTTAACCAAATGAGCATAAATAGAACCAACAATCTTACTTGATATGGGGAACAAGACCAAAAACCTTACGATGAACAACAATTCATTTTCATAGCCTTAAATGTTACCCAAAGGGTAAGTGAAGTTGGACAGCTCTTGCTGGTTAATGCTTACCAGATAAGTGTTCGGTAAACAGCCCCTACCACACAATTGTTTGCTAAAACTTTCAAATGCAAGCTAAAATGAAATTTCTAGTCCCAAAAGACCTCTAGCTTTTTTCCTCACCAACCAACATATAGTAGGGAAACTTGCATACCCTTTTTCTAATGCAACAAAAATAATGTTGTAGAAGAGTTTAATTTGGAATTGGACCATTTTCCATGCAAGTAAAAGAGCGTTTAAAATCACAAACGAGCAAAATGGATGAATATAGGTGGTAGACACTTCAAGCAAAACTACCATAAAAATCCAACATGTGGGTAGGTGGTAGCACAATTGCCATCTTTCAAATGTAACACCTCCAAAAGACAGAATTAGGATGGCATCTTTTTTAATAACTAACAACAAACCTACTAAATGACACCAAATAAGATTCTACCCTCACTCTCCAACAAAATCTGCCACCCTGAGTCTGAATCCCAACTTCACCATTTACTTGTGCTTGGCCTGGTTATGAGACTGAAGTGCACTATCTGTTTTGAAGCTCCTGCATACAACCATAATAATATATATACACACACATCATCTCCTGCTTTTCAATTCCATTTATCAACATAATCTTTTTTAACGTTGTGTTCTTGAATTTTCAAAGGAAAGAATTCTCTAGACTAAAAAACTCGAGAACACTATTTTTTCTTTCCCTCCTACTTCCCTTCCTTTCTTATGTAAAAAAAAACTCGAGAACACAGCATAAGGGAACAGGAATACAACATACCGGTTGCAGGACTTGCAAGAAACCGCACCCTCGGATGCCGGGCTTTTCTGATTTGACTTGTTTGCCGGGGTCTTAGCTGCAGCCTGCTTTGATGGGTGAGGTGTGGCTACATGACCACCTTTCTTACCTTCTGTAAATGGATTTATCATCAATATATATGTAAGCAAGTATAAAATTTACAATTTCAATATCATACAGCATTGGTTGCCAAAAGCTAGACTACTTAGAACTATGTTGTTAAACAGAGGAGAAAGATAAAGTGGTATCACCCCCTCTGTCCCCATATGAGGATCCATAAATGAAAAGGGCACCCAATTCCAAAAATGTGTAATTATTACACTTTTTAAGCAAGTAAATGACAAATTTACTCTAAATAATTATTACACTTTTTAAGCAAGTAAATGACAAATTTACTCTAAATAANAATGACAAATTTACTCTAAATAATTATTACACTTTTTAAGCAAGTAAATGACAAATTTACTCTAAATAATTATTACACTTTTTAAGCAAGTAAATCACAAATTTACTCTAAATAATTATTACACTTTTTAAACAAGTAAATCACAAATTTACTCTAAATAATAGAGGGAGTAATGGATTTCTGCATCTCATATATATGGGTAGATTTTGGAAAGTAGAAACCTACTCTTAAAGAATGGACACTTATTTTGGGAGAAACTAAAATAAAATTCTGGACTCATTCTGGGATGCATGGAGTATACCAATAAACCCAGTTTGTCGATCTCACAGATATGTACAGGCACCACATTGAAGTGCCTTCCTAGTTGGTACAAACAATATAATGTCATAGGTTCAGAACAATTGTAAAGGCAATAACTTATTGCAAGCAACAACATGAAGACTTCTGTAAGTAACGGGCCCAGTAGAACATAAAGTTTTAATTTGCTCACTTCATGTCGAAACGCCATTCCAATTATGTAATTATAGAAAGCAAGTAGTACTAACCAGTTTTTTGAGGGGTAGTCAGTTTTGCCTTCTTGTCAGTGCCAGGGGTTTTGATTGCAGACTCATTTGGTCTCTTCTTTCCAGATTGTTGCTACCATGGCGATAACAAATTAAATAAGTCAATAAGTACTTAAAATGATCGAAGCATTAACAGATAATTTCACTAACCTTCTTTGGTGTCTCTTCCTCCTCATCACTGTCTTCTTCCTCATCATCAGATGAATCCTCGTTCTCCTGGAAAAGCACCAAGTATGAAAATGCTCAACCCCTCATCAAAAAAGACAAATTTCCAAGAAGATGATGTGCCAAGTAACTAGCAAATTGCATCAAACTTCAATTCAACCAATAGGTAGAAACAAGTTTTTTGATACAAACACCTAGAAAGCCTAAGTCACAGCATCCAAAAAAAATTTGAAGCATTTGTTTGATCCTTATTTTGATTATTGGTACAATGTCTAGATGCATGTCAATAAAGACAAAATAAAGATAACTTTGAGTTTGACCTAAAATAAAAGCATCAATACAAAACTTCTACAACTGTTTGCTACATGAAACTAACCAATATGAAGTATGAGCTATAAACCATCAAGAAACAAAATAAATCATATAGATATACTTGCAAGGAAAAACTGTACTCACATCCCCTTTTTGAAGCAAAAGAGGCAAAACCCAAAACTTACAGAAGCATAATAGTTTGCACAATAGTCTAAGTACCTCATCATCATCAGAGTCTTCAGACATTGCATCAGAGTCATCACTGTCATCATCGTCAGAATCATTTCCTTCAGATTTGGTGTCCTTCTCAGGTTCCACAATCTTCACATGCTGCTTACCAGGAACTTTGGGTGCAAGATCCTTCTTATTTGGTACCACTGGTTTCTCTTCCTTCTTTGCCTCCTGCTTTCCTGCAAATCCCAAATTAACAAAAATAAGTGAGGCTAACTCAATGATGCACATTCTTAGACATTCGACAAAAAATTACAGGCTACATCTTGTACCATTAGGAATTGGAAGTTGAAGAGCATCTTCTTCTTCTTCAGAATCTAGACAAAAGAAAGTGCATATAAGTAAATAGTTGAAAAAGAGTTAAGCTGAAACTAAATAAAGAAAACAGGATGCAGATGCACACTAACCAAATTCTTCAGAGTCAGTTCAGACAGCAGACAGCAAGTTGGTCAAGGAGGCAACAGCACCAAACTCCAATATTAACAAAAATATTTAAAAATGATAAAAACAAAATACTGGCTGCAGCTATAATTAATTCAGAGATTTGAAGTTAAAAAACAATGTCACGTAAAGGATATTCATGATCATCACTGGGTTGATCAGCTTTGTATCCATAGAAGTAAACACTGCCATTTTTCCAGTTATGTGACAGCTTAAAGTCTTTGTCAAAAACCAAGTCAAATAGTTGCTGAGGCAACCTCTCAGAATGAAGTGTTCCTAGAACAAGCTTCTTCTCCTCAACAGTGATATGCAAGCAAACAGACTCGTTTGATTTGTCCTTCTTGATTTCTCCAAGACAAGCCTGAGTACCATGGAATTTGGTATGTTATAAATCAATGCAGCAAGGTAAACACAGTCCATGGTATCAAGTTAGTTATACCTGTGAAAGATGCAAAACCTTGCCTTCACCAAGGTTTACCTCAAGCGGCTGACCGCTTTTAACTTCAACACCTGCATTAAAACAATATATGAGTTTGCAACAAAAAGCATAACCAAAATAAAGGTCATATAATTGTAACACACACGGTGATAGTTGAAACCATAGAGTAAGATTGTTGAAAACAATTGATATGATCTCTGAACATCCATTAGGGAAAACGAAATGCTGAGTCAAACAAGCTTTAAACACTAGTCCAAATGTTAACCCACAATAACCATTTTCCACCAGAGCAAAGACATCGCCAGATGACCATCCTTGAATGCAATCTTAAAAATCCAGTCTAATGCCCTTTCATGATCCCAATAATTATAAATTCAAATACACTAAGATGTATCCATCAGGGCACAAATACAGGATCCACTCCATACCTTAAAAGTATTGTGGCCGTTGCATATTGGTTACTAACATCCTTCCTTTTACCAACATATAAAAGATATAGCAAAACATTAAACATAGACTATCATCTTCACATCCTTTTACGACAAGTATAAAAACTCTCTTCAAACGAGATTGAACAACCAGAATCATTCGAGGGATAACATCCCATTCAATAACACATATATAACCATTACATTCCCATCAATTCCCACGACGAAAAACCAGCTCAGTTTATAATATGGAAAGGAAAAAAAGAAACATATACGAAAAACAAAGGCACGTAGACACATACATACAAAGCAAGTCCACAGAATCACAAAAGGAAGCATAAAAACGATGCATAACATCACAGTAGGATGATTGATTCGTCTTACGCACATGATTATCAGAAGCGAAAAGAACGTCTAGTTTTTCATCGGAAAAAAAAACCCTAACGACAGAAATGAAACCGGAAACACAGATACACATGAAGATATCAACAAACAATAGGAAGAGAGGAGATTTGTTACCCCAAAACTCCATTGTTGCTGTAGATTCGAGAAAGAAGATGAGCGGCAGAGTGTAGGCAGAAAAACAACGTTAGGGTTTGTGAGAAATGAATACGGAGTTATAAAGCGAGAGCGGGACGGAGGAGGGTTACGCTACAACGCAGACTACCATTAAAATTTTCAAAAATAGATTTGAATATATTACGAAAATACTCCCTCTACTGTTCGTTATCTGCAGGTTTGGTCCAAATGAGTTATTTTTTTAACAATTCGGTCCATGAATCATTAAAAGTAACGAAATTTGAATATTGTTGGTCACGTGCATGTCACATGCGTTATGAAAAGTCACATTTTTTGTTCTTTCTATCACTTTTTAGATGTCAACAAAGAGTAAACCATAATCTTGGATCTTATAACTTCGTACCCATCGAAGAATTATTAAGAAACGAAAGACTACTTAAATGCTTATCCGGTAAGTGTTTATTATTAGAAGTTAACACTATAATTTATTTTACTGAGTAAGATTGTAATACATCAAAACGTATTTCATGCAACAATTTGTCTGGTAAGCGTTTACCCAGGTAAGAGTTGTCACCTTCACTTACCGGGTAAGACTCTCCATCTTTATCATCGTTTTTACAAGATAAGATTCTTGGCTCTTGCCATGTCCATCCGGTGAGGGAAATTACCCAGTAAATACTTATCAGGTAAACGTTTCGTAGACGGCCCCTAGGATTCTATAGCTAGTGTGGTTTCATGTAAAGGGTGCGATATTTTTTTTTTGTAGGTTGGGGGAGGGATGTTAGAGAGTGGACAGTTAAAACTAGGAACAAAGTTTTCCTTACTTGTGTTGTTTGTGCACAGTGTACTGCCTCACTTGCTTTATTGTATTTTTTTTTTTCTTGCGTTATTTCTTGTATGCTTTCAGTGTACCTATTCATAACCTTTTCTAGTTTTTTTTTTCCTTTTCCTTTCTATGTTCACCATATGTTAAGTCTTTGTTTTTGCCATGTGTATTGCACAAGTCATAGATCTTCATGGAAACAACTGTTTTATGTTTTTTTTTATTAACTTGGATATCCAACCCGCTATGCGAGCCGACTAATCCCAGGACGACCACCTGCTTTGCAGATAGCTCAGAGTCACTGCATTTGAACCTCCATGGCCACAAGGGGATTTTCATTCCTCTTTAGATTTGAATATGGGACCTCCTGGTACTTTACACCTTTGGAGCCAAGCTCAAACCAATCAGACACCACCCTTGTGGTTAACTGTTTTATGTTTGCAGTAGAGGTCATATCTCCATATATCTCAACCCCCTCCCTGACCCTATGTTCAAGTGGGGTTTACTTGATTGGTTCGACTTAAGATTTTGTGGTTTATTTGATTATGAGGAATAATGATAACGGAAGGAGAAAAAGTGTTTGTAGGTTAGTCATTTCTTCTTATTACTGGTGGTAGATGTCAACAGTTGGGTGATTTTTCTAGGTTTGAAGGACGAATGTGCCATTAAGGAAACTTGTAGTTAAAAACATGGTTGAAAGAAGACATCCAATTTACTCCGATACAGCTAAAATTTGACTTAACATGATGTGTTTAACAAACGTAAAATCGTTAACTAAATTGACAAACAAACAAAAAAAAAAAAATACTTTCAAATTACATAAAACAAAATAAGAGACTAAAATTTGCATATCTGTCAAATTTCTTCAATACCCGACTTTTTTTCACCAAGTTCGTTTTTAAGGTATTGTTTGACAAAAATAAGCCAATAATGAGCTTGTCATCTATCAGCTAATTTATCAGTTACTAACTATTTTATCAGCTAGTTTGCCAATTATAGCTTAAGAATAGTAAGCCTTACAAGTGATACAAAATTTTAACTAGGGATTAGAACTTTAAATTCTTATTTAATGATATATTAAGGAATAAATAAACAAGTGTGCATACTAATTTAAAAATAGATGCTGCCTATTTTTTAATAATATTGAATAAACAAAACAACATATGCCGAGAGAAGAGAGTACGTGAATGATCGTGTGAAAACGAGAGTTAAGATGAGAAGCGTGAAAAAAATTGGACTCCTGACCATCTTTAATATCAAATCCACCCATAAATCACGTTTGATACGTGGACTAATCCGGTACATCTCAGTGCATCTCATCATAATGTGCATCGAATGGTGGAAATATCTTCTTACGATTCACAACTTAACTTTCATTCTCATCAAAACTCAACCCAAAGGAGTATATATGAACAAAAATATTGAAGTTATGATATTCTCTGTATATTTAATAATTTTCTAAAATAAAGAAAATAAATACTTTAGACAAAATTTTACTCCATCAATTCTTCAAAAAAGAGAAATTAAAGAGAGAATGTGAAATGCTTCAAATTTGAAGAACTTTTAATAAATAATCGAAAAACATATCCAATAGATTTTATAAAATAGAAAATTAAAATTAAAAAAAAAAATCAACTCCATCAGTAATTATATTTTTAAAATATTAATTATACATAAAATTTCATGCAACACACCACTCTTTAGACAAAGCTTAGTTTTTTAACACATGTTAATATGGAACTAAGTGACCGTTTATTAAACGTTTAATCGGGTAAATTTATCAAGTCACATTATTGTATCAGATGAATATGACAAAGACTGAAAATTTACGGAAAGTCTTCCTCAGCAAGCGACGGTGACGACTCTTACCCAGTTATCACTTATCAGATAAATTGTTACATATGATGTTGTTTTTATGGACCAAAATTTTATCCGATAAAATAAGTGATAAAATGTCGAATCCTAACCATAAACGCTCATCGGATAAGTATTTGAGTAAACAACCCCTAAAATATACAATACACAAATGTTGAAAAATGCATCATTTAGTTGGTATTTTTTTTTTAATCTATAGTTCACCACCAAATTGTTAAAAAATTATGAGCCCTAGAAAATATCTAAGACTGAATATGGAAGAATGAACCATCGTGGATAATAGATATTAAGATGAGAAACATAAGAAGAGATTTGAACTTTTGATACTTTTAATCTCACCGCACCCTATGAATTGCACTTATCATGAGAATTGATCTGTTGCATCTTAATTTATTGCATTGTTGATCTTCAATTATAATTAATCTAAAGATGTAGATCTCTTCTCACTATTCTTACCGTAACTTTCATTCTCATTGAAACGGAACGGAACCGCATATGAAATAACTGAGTGTCATATGATACAATAGATTTCAACATCAAAGAAAAGAGAGCTTAAAGCTTTTATATTAGACGAAGTTTCAGTTCAGCCCTCCTAAAAAAAGTCCTGTTGCTCCGCTACCCTTCCGAATACCTTTTAAGCAAGGCACAGTCCTTCAACAACTTCAAAACAGCCAAAATGATCCTTCAATTTACCAAACCTGCCAAAATACGGTAAATTATTCGATAAATGTCAAGATGGTCCACCAATCACATGCTATCTTAAGAAATAATTCTTAATTATTTTAGTCTATTTTTGAATTTCGAATTTTTTGCTAAATCTGCGAAAAATAGACCCTATAAAGTACTTATTTCTGTGAACTTGGAATTTATTATGGAAGATTGTTATTTCAACACTAATAAACAACTAAAGTCATTCCTTCAAAGAAAAGAACAACTAAAGCCAGCTTATTAAATCAAGGAGGAAAGTTCCGTTAGGAACCCAAAATTAACTAGGAACCCGGCACGCCACATGTCTCTCTTTAAGATGAATAATCATCATGAATCACACATTCATGATGAATATGGACGTTTTATTCATCATGAATCACACAATTATGATGAATATATTACAACATTCATGATGAATACATTACAATGTTCATGATGAATATGCCACGTGTTGAGCTGTGGACGGTTCTCGGGTTCCTAATCAATTTTAGGTTCCTAAAAGAGTATCTGTAAGATTATCAAACGTGAGTTTTTTTTTAAAAAGAGACCTTTATCAAAGATTAATCCATCGATGAATCTCCACATATCTGCATATTAGACATAATACCATCAGGGTAGTACTGAAGCATCCACATAACTTGGTTGACGAGTAAGAGGTTTTACCAATGGTTTCAAAGATTCCATGATACTGGCAAAGGACGGGCGCTTCCATGACTCACTGCAGTATCAACTTTTGGTTCAATACGACTAATCTCATTGTGGACCAACAAAATATCATCATTCGTAAACGAAATATCTATGAACTCACTGTTCCCAGCAGGCTTCCATCAAGGCTGCTAGTTGACGATTTATATCACGAGGAATCTCGAGCCTTTTGTGCCTATAGCCTACTGCTGCCACAACCTACAAGGATATAAAGAGATATTGCTTTATTAGAAGAGGTGTTTTAGTATTTTTGGGGAATTATTCTGTTCGCAGAAGGGGACTTTGGGTCATATCTAGAATAATCTAGAATAGTCCTATTATGCTAGTAATATCAATTAGTGGGTCTGGTTGTGGGAGAGTCATGCAGAAAATTAGTGGGTTCTATATGGGAGAGTTCTAGCCTCTCGAATGCTAGTTTGTTCTTCTTTTTCCTTGTTAATTGAAGCATTTGACAGTGTCCTTATCACTTGGTTTCTATTTCAGTTGTTCAATCGATTCGGTTCATAATATATGATCATCTAAACGATTGGTGTGACTGCATAAGAAAGGCGTAGATGGCATCAGGATTCCAAGGAGATCACAACTCTAAATTCTTCATTATTAATGACCTACAAAATCTAAAATACTTCTTGGGGTATTCAAGTAGCCAGACCTCGAAAGGGCATCTTTGCATTCCGTCCTCTGAACTAGATTGCATATGTAACTCCCTCTAGATAGAAAGATTGAGGGGGTCAGATAGAAATCCTACTGTATTACAATTATATTCATATTCTTCAAGCTGATCCCGAATCTCACAAATAATTTCAACCCAATCTCCAGAGATACAATTCGGTATGTGAATCGGCCATTGTGCATTCAACGGCGCTGACTTTCATTATCTGGGTCTTTTCGGGTGGAGAAAGTTTTACATCAAAGCACGTTGAAATGTACTATCCATATACCCAAACTTCCTAAGTTCATATAGGATTTCACCTCTTTGCAATTTCTTGTGGCTTAMATTTTTAGCCCACACAACTAGTTTGGAAGCTTCTAGTTGTTGTTGTTGTATCTAGGGGTGTTCATCCATATTGCCAAACCGTGTTTAGAACTTCCATGGTGCGTTTTGCAGTTTGTATTTACCAAACCACACTATGTGGTGCGGTTTGCGCTTTAGAGTTATCAAACCGCACCACACATTCTATATACATATATTTTTTAATTTATACTATTATATATATATATATAATAATTAGGCTAATTTACGTAATATTTTTAGTTTTCTTGAACTATCTTGAATATGTAATACTTTTACACTATTTTTAATTATGTAATATGTATTTGGAGATCGGATGTATTTTAATTTATTGGGAAAAGTTCAAAAAACCCCAACAAACTTTGCATTTTAAATGGTTTAGTCCCTAAACTATTTTTTTGAATGAGAAAACCATTAAACTTTCTCATTTGAATGATCAAGTCCATGAACTATTTTTTTGAATGAAAAAACCATTAAACTTTCTCTTTTTGATTGATTAAGTCCCTAAACACTTTTTTAGAAATAAACCATCGCACTTTTAGAAATTGTTTATCTACATTTTTTTAACCCAAAAGGATTACATTAACCGACTAGTAAAAGTTCGATAGTTTATTTATTTTTTTGAAAAAATTCAGGGTCTTAATCATTCAAAATGTGAAAGTTTAATGGTTTTTTCATTCAAAAAAATAGCTCATGAACTTAATCATTCAAAATGAGAAAGTTTAATGGTTTTTTAACTCAAAAAAATTGTTTAGGGAATAAATTCAAAATGAGAAGGTATGTTGGATTTTTTTGGACTTTTCCTTTATTTGATTGGATTATGGTCACGTTATCGTTGATTTTATAATAAAATATGCTAGATATAAACAGCATAAACCGCACCACACCACATTTCATAGTGCGGTTTTTGGTGGGTTGAGATATCTGCGGTGTGGTTTGCAATTTGGAAAATGCTCAAACCGCATAAGCAGTGCGGTTTGTGGTTTGGCCCCAAACCACACCATGAATTCCCCTAATACAGAGCACAAATAAGTGCGTAATCTAGTTTTCAACAATCAAAGACTAATTAAAGGTACAAACCTGAGGAGCATTTAGATAACTCCAAGGCTCCTGCAAAGTAACCAGCTCCCACAAAATAACCCCAAAGCTATACACATCTGATTTCTCATTTGATGGTTCATCATTTAGGACTTCTGGTGCCATCCACTGGGGCTGTTATAACACAGAACATAATCAAAAAAAGATAAATTCTATTTAGTTAAAGACAATAGAAATATAGTCGAGCTAAAGAGAACTCACAGTCCCTGCGAGAGACTTGGACGAAAGAAATGTATTTGCTTTTAACCGTGATAAGCCAAAATCACATACCTGAATAACAAATCAGACAGGTTAAAACATCAGGATAACTCACTTATCAAGTAACTCCATGATTTAAGAAAATAATCCAACACAATGTAGCCAAGACATAACACCGGGTTAACTCGCTTATGAAGGCCGAAATGTACAAAGCAGGCCCAGACAAGTCCATACAGAAGGAATGAAATACAAATTTTGCGTAGTTTTTGATATAGGATGAGGAAAGGAATCCACATCATCATAAATCTTATATTTCACAGTTCTATACCCTCATAATTAATATTTTATTTTTGTTCAAAGGATACATAAATACAATATAATTCATTGTTTATTAGACATACAATGTGTACATTGTAAAATTTATGCCATGGATTCAATAAGGATCTCAGACCCATCCACCCAAGTATTCTGGAGACTAAAAAGCAACACAGCATCGTTAGATTTGCAAAAATGAATGCACTACAAAACTTTTAGTAAGAATTAAGGAAAAAGAAAAGCTGCAGTTTTACCTTGACAGTATAATTTTCATCAACTAAAAGATTGGGAGATTTCAAATCCCGATGAACAATGGGAGGATTGCGTTTGTGAAGATAATTCATTCCTTTCGCCTATATAGAAAAGCAGTTAACTATATTAGACGATAATAAAAACACTGAAGAAATGAGTGGGCAATAGAAATTAGAACGCGGAGATACAAGTTTTTAACAAGAAAAAACAAATGAGACTGCGTACTTCCTATGGCATGTGCACCAAAAGGATTTCAGTCATCGTTTTTATTTATTATTACTATTAGCATCATTTTTACAATTATAATTGCCACTATCACTACTCACTGTCAATACTACATGTTGAAGTGCCCACAGGCCACACTCCTTTGACATCTGAAAAAAAAAGATAACAGGTTTGAATACTCTGCTGTAGAAGGTGTCAGGCAATTACCACATCAAAAGCCATCCGTAGACGACCACGCACATTCAACACCTCTTTTGGACCAGGTTTGTGCAAAAGCCTAAACAAACTACCTCTGCAGTTCAAAATAAATACCATAAAGTTAGGCCATATGAGAATTTTGAATGAATAATCTTCTTCTCAATGATTAATTCAGGATATATACATGATATGGGTTAGGTTTAGGGGAAAACTGCAAAAACAAGAAGAACTGAGGAACACACTTCTAACCGTACCCTTGTAACCGTTCATCTGGACGGTATGCACATGTATATAACATGCACACTTACATAAAAACCAAGAAACAACTTCAATTACTTGTATGCACATGTGCATACCGTCCAGATGAACGGTTACCAGTGTGTTCCTCAAATTTTCATTTTTTTTGGGGTTTTCCCTGAACCTCTCTATACATGATATATACGCACTTCTATACAATTTGAATAAGAAACTAATTCCTATAAAATTGTGCATTAACATATATTAGAACTATTTGAGTTTGCTAGTTTTGTTGTGTCCATAAATTAGGAAACTAGTTCTTAAATTGTAGATATATTCAACAGAACATATAATCTGACTCTCTTCACTGATAACATAAAGGTCATGCTCAGACTGATACCTAAAACTGTAGATGCTGACCTTGATAAATATTCAGTGACTATTGACAGATTCGGGGGTTGAGTAACAACACCCATAAAAAGAACGATATTTGGATGATGCAGGCGCCTCATTATTGCAACCTAACAAACAGTAGCAGAACAAAACAACAGTCACTAAAGACATAATTTCAACCAAAATATACAGAAATAAGAAATTTCTTATAGCCTAGATCCAAATCAACTGGGAAACATGGTTAGGAGCCTAGGACTTGCCTCCTGCCAGAACTCGTTGAATCTCTCAGGATGAAAATCTTGTTCCATGAAAAGAGTCTTCACAGCGACGTCCTAGAAATAATGGAGTTCATAAAGTTTAGAATTTTAGGTAAGATACTTGACATGAAGTGTTATCAATCACTATGAACCAACATACAAACTGCCAATCAAGCAGGAGGATGGGAAACAAAAAAAATGTAAACTCGTTCCCAGTGGCACCTTCAAAAGAAGAAAAGCTGATTCACGACATGATATATAATCATTGTTAAAGATTGAATTTATTAGTTCCAAATGGTTTGTTCTAGCACAACAAAGAACATGAGAACTACCTGATACAAACAAGTAGGGTGACAAGGTATGAAAATTTTGTCTTGTTATTGTTGGTGGCGATTCAAAAGTAGGAAAATATTTCAACACAACAAGATATGCAATCATTAATAAAAGCTGATGATTTCTAGATGGGTTTTTCTTAGCACGAACAAGAGACATGAAAAACCATCTGATAAAAACAAAGTCAATTTTATAGTTATATTTTCAAAGCAAGCAGAGTCAAGCTTCTCATCAGCTTTATAGATTCAGCCACAATAACTAATGAAGTTTTAATAAGGGAGCATTTCAAGATCTTAACAAAGGCTTGTATTACAAACGAATTCAGGTAGACAAAAAATGACACGGGTTAGTATTATAAGCAGTTAACCATGACAAAAGAGGTTAAGCCAAGCCTTAAAAGATCTCCAATCAGCCAATTCGTTTTCTTATTTTTGTTACCTGTTATGAGACGAAGTAGAATTAATATGATAGTCTCTTCTTGTTTAGTTTGTTTTCTAGTGCTACCAGCAGACATCTAGCCTTAGCTACAAACTTCATTCCATTTCTTTTCCTTTCTGCTTTGTTCCATTGTTTCCATCCAGTTATGTTTGTTTCCACCACACTTCAGAGATATTTCCCAAGGGATGGGACAAAATCATCTAACCCTCTAGATACATTTCGTTTTGCTACTTTTCACCTGGTTATCCTCCTAGTTCCAAATCAGGCTCCATTTTGGTATCCAAATGGTTTCTGTCACATAAGTTACTATCCCATACATATCTCTGATGGCATTACCAAATTTATAGGGGCTCTCTCTTTTTCTATAGCCACCGCATGACTCTCATGGGCGCTAGCAAAAACCTTCTCTAGGTCAAATAATAATATATCTTTTCATTAGCTGGTTGGTCAAAACATCGTGCCAATAGTCAATTATTCAAAACAAAAATATATACTTCATTTTCTGACATTGTAGCATCAATTCCTTTGCCGAATCTTAGCTTCAATATGGCTCACAAGCTTGAAGTCCAACAATTAACAATTAAGCCCACATTCTGTATTTGCTTAAAACGTACATACCCACTTAGTTTCCTCCAAGCACAAGATATTCAATCTCCAACATTATCAACCAGCTCCCTTAGTTTCGATAGCGAAAATCAAACATTCAAACTATCAAATGATCTCCTTCGTTAGGAGAATGAAAAAACAAAGTCCATAATCACCTCCTCTCATACCTTATTCGGTAATGTAAAGGCTGTCAAATCCAGATGGTGACACGGCTATATATTTGTGTCATTGTTGGCACATCATATTGCGCCATCTCTTCCACGTCTTTGTACATACCAACCCAGTACAACCTGCTGCCATATGGCGATAGGTCTTCAAGACCCTGGAGTGCCCACCAATTACACTCCCATGTAACTCCCCCGACAAACGTTGGAATGTTAAGATAGAGGTGCATGGTAAGACTAGCCTTCCACGAATCCTGATACAAAAAGTCATTGTCCTTCCATGGTGTAGCCAGAATTTCTTATCCCCCCTCCCACTAACGCAGTCCGAATGTGTTGCAACCCCTAATTTGGAGAAAGAAAAATCTCTACTGACTAATTTTATTTTTTCTTGATTTTTTTCCTAATAAAGTATATTGGTAATCTTCATCTCTAATAGTGCATCCTATGGGTTGTACAATGTAAGTAATTCAATAAAGTATTCTTCACAATCTCCTGGCATTCCCACTCTCCTTGTAGACGATCTCATATTCAAAATACCCAGATTGCCCCCGTTTACTAATTTTAATACTTACATTTGAATAAAGGGTAAACTGTTTTATACCTAAAAAATTGCACATTTAGCAAAATTAGCACATAAAAAAAGTTAAGAGTGTGCTACTTACAAAACCATCCCAAACAGCACGACGAACAGTACCAAAAGAACCTGAAAAGTGCACCAAGTAACTTTGTCATGATTGGATGTATAATAGACAACATGGCTAAGCACGGTTGAGCAAAAGGGAGTCGGAGAGTTCTTTTTTTTTTTCCTTTTGTTGGGGGCAAAAGGGGTTGGAAGTTAATCTCTCTTAGTCTAATGGAAAAGGGGTTTTCCCATGTAACTTTTTTTTTTGGGGGGGGGGGGGGGGGGGGGGGGGGAGAGAGGGCCGGAAGTGTAGGCTAGGTTTGTGTTTTTCCCTTGCTTGCACTGTGTATGTGCTGCCTTGCTTTGTATGCATTTCGCCATACCTTGTGTTTGTTTTCAATATACCTACTTGTTATCTTTCTTTCTTTTTTTCTTAATTTTCTCATTCTACCAATCTGCTCACACTCTTGCATAAGCCAAGGATCTTTACAGAAACAACTGCTATTACATCTCACCCCACCCTACTTTTGTGTGGGATTTACTAGGTTTTGGTTTGGTTTGGTTTGGTTTGATAACAGACAACATGGCAAGGAATGTGTGGCCTTCCAATACAGTTCACACCATCCAAATAAGAGAAAAGAGGTTACCTTCTCCAATTTTCTCTTTTAAAGCCATATTGGTCCATGGAATGTCAAAAACCTCCACGTCGAGGTTACCTTCGTTGTTGATTGGACTAACCATATCAAGATCAACGTAATTTCTATCAGATTGCCGAGGAAAGAGAGCACCCCCAAAAGCTCCATCACCTGCAATAGGGAAAGGAAGAACCAACATTTCCCATGACATATCTTGCTTTTGGAGGCACACTTAGCATAATGCTTCTTCTGTTCTCTGTTATTAGTCCTATTTTGATCTTGAATGTCGAACTTGTATTTACCAAAAGTTTAATTACTGCTATCTTGTTACAATTTTAACACCAATTCTTCTTGTACAGTTCCGGTTTTTTACTTTATCAAACTCAAAATATGAAAGAGACAACAAAAAATTACAATTCTTCCAACATTTCATGTATAATAGTGAGTTATCATTTGAAGGCATCAAATAACAAGCTTGAAAACCAAACACAGACAAAATTGCATATGTAAAATCCTTATTTCGTGTCAGTTCTCTAAAGATCTCTGCCTAAGGCTACGTAAGTGGTTGCCCAGCCAATAAGCTTTGCCGCCACTAATTCAATTAGTTTGAAAAAGATGAACCCATACACAAAATATTATGTATTCTTTGTCAAGTCATAGAAAAGATTAAGCTGATAGATGGCATGTCCAACAGTTATATCTACCTTCAACCTACACACGTATACACATACATAAACATGTGTATAAGTATATGCATGTATGTATATCTATTTGTATGTAAATTATCTTGCTATATACGTATACATGTGCACATGTATGTGTGTGAGTGTATATATATGTATATGTAAATATAGATTAACAGGCTTGAACACTTAGACATCTGTGTCACACCAAAAAAAGGCCTGTCTAAATCCTGAAATTTTTTAAAACATTGAAGGTTTACAAGAATGATTGTCAGAACTCTAAAAAGATCTTCATTTAGCTTATACGTGTGGTAAATAAGTATAGGACACACATTCTCCAGGTTCTTCAATTTCAAGTAATTGGTGTCCCTCACATGATCATGTTTTCATCTAGAAATGTAATCCCTAGGTGCAAAGTGCATGAAATTCACCCCGCGGGAGCGGGGAGTGGAAAAAAAACACAGGCCCTAAGTAATCTAGCATAGAGATGAATACACTAAAACCTTTTAATGGTTTATCATTTCCTTCACTAAACAAAGAGAGTTAATTATTCCACTGAAAATATGTCCAAAGAAACTTACTAGTAGGTGGATCTTCAAACACCAGATTTAATGATTCACAGTCTACGAAGTACCGTCTGGCGAGGGACTCAAAATCAACCACGGAGTTAATATGTCTAAATCGCGGAAAGTGCAATGGGGAAAATATTGAGATGGAAGATGGACCATTTATTAGAGAGTCAGGTTCACAGAGGCAACCGGGGTTTCCAACCAAATCAACAAGGACCTCCCTGCAATTTGGACCTCAATTTTCTTAGATTGAGAAAAAAAATGATGTCATAATAAGCAAGATGCACATATACATACACTGAACCATCATAGAGATTATCTCCACTGGGTCTTCCTTGCTAAGGGATACTGCCGGAATGGTAATTTAACACAATATTTGCAACCAATATGAATCACCCTTGTTTCTTTTTTATTGTACCACACCAAGTCTTTAACTACCTAACTATAATAGCAGAAAAGAAGATGATAAAAGACCTTCCAGCCTAGTGGTAAAGGCTTGGGCATGACATAGTCATGAACCCGAGTTCGAGCCCTGGGAAGGGAGTGTTGGCGACATTTAAGTGAGGCCATGTTTAGCCTTCAAATTTGCCGGGGGTCAGTCGGGCTTTGGCCTGGACACCCTTACAAACAAAAAAAAAAAAAGATGATAGATGCTAGGCATGGCTAGAGCTCCCAAAATTTACCTGTCGCCAAAACGAACAAGGCAAGATGAGGCATCATCTCTTCTGCAATATTTGCAACCCTTGGCTATTCGACATGGTAAATCAATGGTGTCAGCTAAGACCTGTAGAAGCCATAATAGAAGACACGTAAAACTTACCTAGAATTCTAATTAAAAAAAGTTCAACAATAATAACAATAAACACATCCTACGGGTCTCCTATTGTTATACAACCATAAAAAGAAATACCCAAGGTTAATCCAGCATAAGGAATATGTTGCAAACTGATTCAAACCTCAAGTTCTATTGTGAAGATAACAAACTAAATCACCTATTTGCTATCGAATATGGTAGTGTCACCTGTTTTCAGGTTTTCTAAAAGAGTAGACCAGTCATTCCTACATCATTCCTTAGACTCATTTGTCGCAACTTGTGCTACAGAAGAGAGGGGGACGTTGTTTGGACACAATAGAAGGAGCCACTGCTTATTGGTTTAAGGTCTTCCTATTGAAACCAACATACTTCTAGTAAAGTTAGAATAGCAAACTTGCTACTTTCAACAGCAAGAGTTTTACACTGAAAGGTCCTATAAAAAATGAATTGTTTAGACAGATATCAGCAAGTTACAAAAACAAGCAACTAAAGTTTTGACGTAATTTTTAGCAGAGCAATTGGTTCATATGCATAACATACTTTAAACAGTAGAGCCCGATGTCTGCAGAGGCCAGCAGAGAGACTACCCATTGGAAGTACAACAGATCCTAGACGTTCCTTCAAGTCATTACTGCACTCCTTCCACAATAGAACCAAGTCCTCTTCTCCAGCTGAAGCGGCACCTCTTGTGAAGGCAACAAAATCAATTTGTAAGATAGTACAAAAGACGCCGACACTTCTGGAAGTTATATATTAAAGAACGAGCTAAAATCTCACCCCATTTTATTGCAAATGAGTTTTGCAAGTTGGTCAACAACGTCTGTTGTGGTGCCGCTGTTACAGAAAATGCTACGAATACGGTTCTGCAGTTCCCTGAGGCTGGAATCACCAAGTCTGTCAATCAAAACGACTTCGATTGCAGATTCAGTTCGAGCATTAACAGCTTTTAGTGACTCAAGTGATGGAATTTGTCCACTCTGTTGCCGATTACTGCATACCGCCCATACATATGGATCCATTCCATGGATAACGTAAAACCCATCTGGGACCTTGTCAAAGTAAGATAAACAACCATTTGCCTGATAAAAAATAACCCTTAAGAGTTGGAATACATCAGGTTAGATCTTTCAAATACATTTGACAACTTTATTACTCTGCATTCGTTATTAGATGGTCCATTCACAATATATCACTAGAAACGGAAATATGCATTGAGGAATATTATAAACTAATAAACAGGGCAACAAGACAACAATCGTGATCCTAATAACGGCCTACCAAAGGGCTTTGGCCTAATGGTATTTGGGCCATTGGCCTCCCAGGAGGTTAAGGTGATGAGGGTGTGTGAATTCTTTTGTTGTATTTTTCGTATATAAGTGGCCTCCATGGATAATGTTCTATGTAAAGTTTGGTCCTAAAACCTCCTACAAGAGAACCCAATGCCTTCTTTTAAGAAGCCAACATTGTTGTATACACGGTCTTCAAAGTGAGATACATAGCGAGGTTCAGCCCCACGTAAAAAGAACAACAGAATCTTACTTGTATCTCTGAGCTATATATACGAACTTTAGGCATATCATTTATCCCACATTGGAAGAGTGATAAATTCTTCTTTGGTTTATAATTTCTAAATAACTTGTAGAGTTGTTTAAGAGATTAGGTGAGCTGAGGATGATCGGCCTTGTTTGTGTGAATTTAACGCATGAGCTTCTGGAGTTTGTGCACTCGAACAGTACCTCCTGCAACTTAACCCGCCAGAAAAGCCACTTCACTCGCCATTGGATGAATTTTTTGATCGTTTTCTTACAGGTTTTTTCTTTGTTCTCTGATTCGGACATAATTTAAATTTAGTTAACCTTATCCAAACCAGTTATAAATACAATCCTAATCATCTTATATCGCATCTCTTAATCCTCTTCCTCTCTACATAGAAATTTCTGCATAACGTTAACTGGAAAAATATATTTAGTTGTTTGATAAGTTTTATTGATTAAGCAATCCTGGCGTGTATTAAGCTTTAACCGAAACAACCTTGATAGTGGGGCTAATAATATCCTAAGAATAGCGTTTATTAACGTCCTAATCATTGTTTTACTGCACTATTTCTCCTTCTAGTATTGATGCATGTGAGGACAAAACCATTAGGTAGGGGTGACAAATATGCTCGAATATACTCATAGCAGTCAATTTCTTCTAAGAATTAGTGCCGGTTACCAACTAGAATCATGGTGCTATTGAATAGAATTCAAACACAAATTGCGCGCAACCACATACCCAGAATCGACGTGACAAATCTTCTGCAGAAGAAGCAGAAGCCATAGATGATCGCGAGGTCGCAGTTTCATCCAGAACGGGATCCAGTAAATTAGGATCATCCGTACACGTAGCTTCTGACGTAAGCCGTAGCGCCAAAGCCAACTGCAATTTATAACCCTCCTCCGCTTGTTGTGCCCAACTTTTCAACGAAGAATACCATCCGTCACCATCACCTGCCTCCGTCAACTCCAACCTCAACAACGGCTGGCCGTCACCGCCATCAGATAAGTGAACGTATGCATCATCATCGCCGCCGCCACCACTACTTGTCGCAGCGAAGGACGACGGAATGAAGTAATCATCTGATAAAGAACTTTCAGTATAACTACTCCCACTCGATTGTCTCTGCAAACCACCAATCGACGCGGGAAAACTCGACTGCCGATTCTGCTGCATCCTCTGATCAGTGATCAAGTTCGTCAACTCCCAATCAGATTCTCCTCTTTCCTCCTCCTTTTCTCCGGAGTGAGACTTTTGAGATGACTCGCATCCACCGCTACTAGCTCCACCGGAAAACTTATATCGGAGGTTGTTGTTGTCGGAAATACGAGTCAAAAAGGTGTAATCCGATCGTTTATTGGGCATATCCAATGATCCCTGTGTGATTCCACCCTCAAAGTCACCATTGTAGATTCTCTGTTTACAGAGAATTTTGTTCCTGTTTTCATGGGGGAGGAAAGGGGGGATGTTTCTGAGGGCAAAATCGTAAAACCATACAATTTTGTCTCCGTTGGAGCGGGGACACGTGAGGGTTGATGGAATATTGAACGAGAAAAAGGGGAATGTTCCGAGGGCAAAATGGTAAACTCGATCGTTTTGAGATAGAAAACTCTAATTTTGGTCCTTGTAGTTTGTAATAATTTCGAAAATGGTCCTTTAAATGCAAAAAGTGCAATAAAATCCAAACATGAATTCCGGGATATTGCCATCCAACATCAACAAGATCAACAGTTCCATAAGTTTGGGCCTCTGTTGCTAACATAAAAACAGTTCTTTCATGTACTTTCGTCCACTCTCCTCTCTTTTACCCCCGGACTTCTTCGACCACCTCCTTCCCCTTCCTTCTTGGGTTTCTTCCGTATATTGTCACCGTTGATCGTAACAGGCAGGCCCAAGAGGGGCACTGTTCTTCAAAACCAAAACAAAAACCAACAAACTCTATCATAGTTCTTCAAACCCAGACTGAATCATCATTCATCGTTCCCCTTCTATATGTTTTTGAGGTGTATCGATGGTGGTGATTTATAGAAGCATCTAAAACATACACATTATGACCATTTTTGGATATCTGATTTCAGACTTTTAATATCAATTTAATCTTTATTCTTCTAATACTTTTTTCACTTCAAGAAATCTCGACAAAGTTTGGGTGGTTTAAGAGGTTACCCACAAATTATTCTTTTTAGACAACCGAAAACAAGCATAAGCGTGTTTAATGGTAGTTCAATTGCATAAAACGGATTTAATGATAAGTTAAAGTACGTCTCTCGAATATAAGTTGTGTTGTTATAAGTTATACCACAACACATGGACCTAGAAGCATTTTCATCATAACAGTATTGTTCGAAGTGTGCAAAAAATCATCCGATCTAATTTAAACCAACTGGTCCAATTATAACCAATCGATCATAATCAGACATCCAATTGTAATTGGATCCACAATTTCAACATCCAAATTAGATCGATCGGTTCTTGAATAACAGTCCATAATCCAATAATACCAAATCAATCTAATCCAATTATCATCTAATTTCCCATTCAACCACCATCCAATTATTAAGTACATATAATTATTAGCATTTTACGATATATTTTACTTGATATTTATATGTAATTGTTTTTAATAAATTAAGAAAATATATGGATAATGGTTGAAACGGCTGATCCAATCGATTGAAAATTGTATCAAAATATTCGATGCATGATGTATCTAATCTGATCCAGTAAATAACCAATAGTAATATAATATCCAACAGATCGATCTACACGAAATCTAGTTTAATAAAAAAAAAAATTATTAAAAACGTTCAATATTTTACGAGTTGGAATCCACAAATCAACCCCTACGGATATCGTTGCGTTCCAATCTCATCATCGAAACTAATATCCTCACTCTGCCAATTATCACCACCTGAAGTTCCTAAATTCCATAATTCCGACAAGTCGCCACGGCCGGCACCAAACTCCGGCAACTCATAGTTTCCAAGATCGGTCCATGTCTCTGCATTCGTCTCAAAACCCATGCTCCAAATATCCTCTTGTTTCACAGTAATGTCTTCAATCCCACCGGAAATGGGCTCCAACACCTTCTTCCCTTTAACCAAATCCGCCGGCGGAGATAAGTAGTCCTCCGGTCCGGCCTCCGATTGCATATCTAACATGGTTTTCCCTTTCGAATCGTGATCATGGGTTTCTATACCGAAATCAAGATTCGAAAGAGGAATCAATTCATGGGGTTGATATTCAACGAACTTTCGAGCAGTTCTCGGAGCCGAAATACGAATCTGCTGTTCTTTCTTCGCTCGTAAAGAAGACAAGAATGTTGGTTTTCCAATCACTTTACCCAAAAACGACACCATTTGCTTCTGACTGTGTTCGGCTGCTTTGAGTTTTTCGTTTACGGATTCCATATACCGATGCGTTTCACGCTGTTCATGTTGTAACTCGATAACTTCTTGCATCATTTCCGTCTTTTCTTTCCGCAATCGTTCGACTTCAGCTTCGATCGACTGGTTATTTGCTTCGTCATTTGTAGACTGATTCGATTTACGCCTTTGAATGTTCTTCAAAAGATACCGCTTTCCTTTCAAGAAACTTCCGTGCGCAAACTCCCACCTGTCTGTATCAATCTTGCGAAATCCCTGAATCGAATCACATGAACCAGTAAAAACAAAAATGTGCAGAAGATGATCAAACATTTTTCATTCAACATCATCAATCGGCACAAGAAAGTAAACTAAATCGAGGTAATCGAATTAAGAGACGAAATCCACTTCAATCTGCATCGATATAACACGAAAAGAGCAAATACCCAATTCGAAAACCAGTTCAATTATGCGAAAATCGATCATTTACAGAGCAAAAAATGTAAAATTTACATCGAAATTATACAAAACGCGAGTAAGAAAGACGAATTACAAAGAGGAAAGAACATACAGATGAAGAATTGGAGAAGAAACAAGAAAAAAAAGATGAGGATTTACATACAAACTAACACAGTGACGCCATGATCAAGGGTTTGAAGCTTAATAATTACCCACATATGTGTTAAGTTGTCGAACAAAGCTCGAGAAATTGTTGTGTTTGAAGTTTCTGGGTAAGATTATTCGGGCGAACTCTATCGGATCCCAAACCACGAAGCTCTGCCCATTGCTACCCCATGAGATAATCGGATCTAGATTCGGGTCATCCACAAAATCAAAGGTTTTGGACAAGAATGGCGGAATTTGTATCCCTTGTAGACACTCCAACGGTTGGGGAACCACTTCCCTTTCTCCGATTGTCGTCATCATCGCATCTAATCAATATCCATTAGAAGAAAGAAAAAGAACACATCAAATTCTAATCAAAACATGAGAACAAAAATCCATCAAATTCGAATGAAAATTCTAACAATTAAACAAGTGTTCGAGAGCAGGGGATTGCGAATTTGGAATCGATTCGGTTCAATTCAAAACTATGAACTGATTTCGATTGGAATTTGGGTGCACAAATACACCAAAAAACAGAGTGAATTGGGGGAAAAGAGTAAATCATTGTTAAATCTAAAGAATACCCACCAAAGGCCACTGAATTGGGAACCGGCTGCTGGTGTGAGATCGGAAAAGGAGACGGAACAAGTGGAATGGAATCGGAGGCAGTCGGAGAAAGCGAAGAAGAAGACGGAGGATGCATTGAAGATGAATTGTCGGTGGGGGAGATGGGGAAATTGGGTATATATAGGTAATGTGCATAAAAATCTGGTGAGAAAGGCGGTGGAGTCCACCAGTGTTTCTGGGCGGCGCATCCATGGCCGACCTTAATAAGTTCTATGGCATATATTTTTTGACGGGGCTTTTGGTTTTCAATTTGGACAGTTTAAAAGGGGAAATTGGTGTGACCAATCAGGTGTTAGATCCCACTTGGCAAAACTTCCTTATTAAGAAACTAATGACGAGTAAATTACAATTTTAGCCTCCTTTGTTTTTCTTGGATTGGGTCCTTAAAAAGAATAATTACAAGAAAACCTCTATAATATGCAAAAATGCTTAGTTTTAGTCCCTTATATCAACGGCTGTTAATTACATCGGTTAAGCAAAGGGTGATTATGGTATTTCTCCATCTTTATTTCATTTTTTTTAAATAATAAACCATATAATTTATATGTGTATATGAGAAAGAGATAAATGTAAACACGGGACCACTGATCAACTCCCTAGTCCCTCTTTTCCGATTCAAATCTCATAGCTACCATTTCATTATTGACACCTGCCCTCAACCCTATCACATGCCCTTCTCTTTCTTTCCTTTTCTTTTTCAATCAAGGTCCAAAGACCCCTTCCTTTCCTCCTGCCTCGATCGATCAGTCACCTCTGAGCAGCAACACCACTTTATCTCTCCATCGCTAAGAAAGACGAAAGAGCTTTGTGATGGATGAGTGAAGGGTTCGCGAAACCTTAAGAAGATTCCAGTGAGGATGCTTTTTGATATCCTCTTCAGTAAGCTATCATCGCTTACTACCCATTAGCTTATTTATTTCTTCACCTCTCAAATAAATCATCTTTGATTCCTGATTTGGCTATGGTTTATAGAGTTCGATTCACGGGGTAATTTGTGATGTAGGTTTGACTTTTATTTTGTTTTCGGGTTCCTATTTGACTTTTATTTAGTGTTTGGTTGCGGGTTTGGGCTTGAATTTGATTTAAGGTTTAAACTTGAGTTTTGAGTTTGAATTATGGCTTATCGTGTTTGTGTTCAAGCTATGTAATTATATTTTGATTATTGAAAACTGAATGATGATTTTATGATTTAGTATTTTGATTTTGATATCTTCAATTTTCATGTCCATGCTTAATGTTTATATATTGCTTTAAGATGGTTTCTAATGAGATATTAGTGGTGGTGATAAGTTGAAATGTTGGTCGTCATGCGATGGTGGTGGAATCAACTACAAGTGGCGGTTAAACTGTTGGTACCATGGGTAGTGGTCGACTGCACTGATGGGTGGTGGTGTAGTAATAGAAAAGAGTTAATTGCAGGTTTTTAGAGAAAATGAAAAAAAAAAGGTGGAAAAGACAAAATGACCTTTACTTAACCAATGAAATTAATAGTCGTTATTACGAGGGACCCAAACCAAGCATTTTTACGTACCATAAGGTTTTTTAGAAATAAAAGTTTTGTAAGGACCCAATTCAAGAAAAACAGCAAACCACAAGGACTAAAATTGCAGTTTACTTGAAACTAGTTGATAAAATAAAGGACTAAATTACGATTTTATTCCCGATGGTTTGTTTAAAATTATAACTTTTGTCCTTCGTATTTTTAAAATTATGGTTTTTGTCTCGATGATATGCAATTTATTGCTATTTTTGTTATTGAGTCAATTCATTATAAAGGATAAAAATAATAATAAATCGTAAACCATGTAGATTAAAAAAAGCAGCTAATTATAATCTACAATAATGAAAATTATAATCTCAAATGCCCAATAATAAAGATAGGAATTTCCAACAAACCACGGGAACTAAAAACGTACTTCGCTCTAAAATAAAGAGTAAATTACGTTTTTCAAATTTAAAATTGACGATAATATATTTTGGTTAAAATGAATTGTTAGATGTGATTTAGGGGTCGTTTACTAAACGCTTATCTGGGTAAGCGCTTACCAAGTAACATTACCTCACCGGATGAATATGGTAAGAACCAAAAATCTTACCCGGTAGGATCGAGACAAGGACCAAGAGTCTTACCCAGTAAGTGAGGGCGACGACTCTTACCACAATAAGCTTTTACGGGGTAACTTGTTGCATACGATGTCGTTTTTGTAGACTAAAATCTTACCAGGTGAGAAAATAATAGTGTTAATTTACCGGTAAGCACTTATTGGGTAAATGTTTGGTAAACAGCCCCTAGGTGTTTAATTAAACAGCCCCTCATCACGACTTGTCTTAGACCGGACCCTCTTATTAAATACCAACCGCTTTTCAAGTATATAAATATATGTTATATAGTATGTATCGAATCCCAAGTTTAAACTTTAGATAGTGAACTAGAGGTGGATAAATCATTTGAGGTTTTTAAATTAAAGAAAGTATATATTTTAAATGATTTATATAAATATTATTTTTAAATATAAAATAACTTTTCATCATTTAAAAACATTAGCTCATGAAAGTGGTGGCCAAATCGGTCCGGCCTGGAACCAGGACCGGCTAAGGACCAATTATGGTTGGTTATGAGAAATTTGGGGATCGGTTGGGACCGGCCCAATCTGGGACCTATTTTTGACCATCACTAGCTCATGATAAAACCTAACCTACTACATGATATGTATACAAACAATTTATAGAACGGGCTTAATTTTGCTATATCCAATCCAACCCATAGATTAACATGAACATATGTTCGGTTCAAAGCCCAAAACTGACCACCTCCATTTCAAATTATAATATTATTTGGGCAAAATTTATATCTATATATATAATATTAGGGGTATGCAGAAAGTCATCTAATCCAATATCAACCGACCGATCCAACTTGAATCGGCCGACCATCATCGGATATTCAATTGCAATTGGATTGGATCGGATCCGAAATTTCAACATCCAAATCGGATCGATCGGTTATTGGATTGACAGTCCAACATCCAATAAAACCGAAGCGATCCAATACGATGACCATTCAACTAACATCCAATTAATAACTATATATAATCATTAATATTTTATGATTTTGTTTTTTAATTAATATTTTTATACATGGCTTTTTAATAACTTAAGAAAATATACAAATAATTGGTTGAGTATTTGGATCGAAGGATTGGATAAATCAAATACGATCCAATGGATAATCAATAGTAACATCCAATGGATGGAACCGATCCGATCTAATCATCTATTAGATTTGAATCGGATCAGATGTTCAATGTTAATCGGATCTGGATGATAAAATGATTGGACCGGATCAGATCCACCTAAATTCATCGGATCTCAACCGATGAACATCCCTATATAATAAATACTCTGTCATATAGTTTATGAAAGGGGTTGATGTTGGTGAAACAGTTTCATTTCATATTTGACTTGAGGCTGAATAATTAGTTTCWTGATGAAACATTTTTATTTAATTTTATATGTTATTAAGGTTCATGTAATTCATCATTGTTCAAAGGTTTCATATCATGAAGCTGGTGCATAGTGATTTATGAAATAGACATATCATGAAGCTGGTGCATAGTGAAAAGGTTTCATTATGAAATAGTGTAGCAAATATTTTGATGTTGGTGCAACATTTTCATTATGTAATTTATTGGGGATTGATGAACTAGTTTCGTAGTGAACACAGTTGCATTGTATTTAAAATTAATCCGTTTAGTTTGTAGAATGAAATAAAACGGGTGCGTAATGGAATTTGTTCTTTTAGAAAATTGACTCATATGCAATGGAAGTATTTGAAAAAATAATTTCATAATGAACATGCTAAAATAAAATAATGAATATTAATTTCCTAAAATAAAATAATGAATATTAATTTCCTAAAATAAAATAATAAATATTAATTTCCTAAAATACAATGGGAGTATTTGGAAATAGGAAACGAGGGTTTTTGATATGAATACCGATTCTACCCTTTTTTCTTAAATAAAATAAAATGAATATTAATTATTTTTTATTTTTTAATTTCCTAAAATAAAATAATACAATCTAGGGCATTAATCAAGAAAATGGACGGATGAGATTGGTTTACACGGTTTACACAAATGGGTCAAGTTTTCATTTAAACGCTCCTCTATATATATATGTATATATATATTGTGTAAAAAATTATATAATATTCGTTAAGTTTATATTTATATCTCTTTTTAGAAACATTACAAAGTTTTTGCTGAAACGTCTAAAAACATATTATAAATCTACTGGAACACTTCTAGTTAGAATGTTTTATAGTATACTTACATAAACTTACGTTTTATAAACTATTTCATTTGTCAAATTTATGTAACTAATAACCTGTCAACCCAATGTAACCTGCCTCAACATCTAAATATTGGATTGGGTAATACTTTTGAATGAGTCGAGTTGAGTTATAATTTTAACGGAGTTGGGTTAGGTTAGGTTGGGTTGGGTTGAGATTTTTCTAAACCGCCACAACTGAGTTTGGTTGTAAAAATATCGTAAACAAAACCCACGTACACCCCTAATTACGCAACCATGAACGACCCCACACGAAACCCGTCTCTAAACACATCAATGTGATGAGACATTTTTAAGCTCACTCAGTGACTAAAACTAGTAGAGAGCCCTGTTATATATCAAACCCTGAACCTATCTCATATTTAAGCAAAGTCATTCCACTATTTAACCAACTAAGCTAAACGTCAATTATGCTAATATTATTCAATAATACTTAACATAAATCATTAATAAGGGGTTATTTGTTTACATCTTAATAGTTTTATTAAGAGACAACCTCTGAACTGTTAAGAAGTGAATCTTGTTTGCCAAAATAAAATATATCTCTTAATGGTTCTAAAACTCTCTAAATGATTTTATATCATGGATCTCCCTTAACCATTAAGAGCTATAATTTCATTGTATACAATTACCAAATAATTATATTTTATTTTGCCTTATATCATGAAAGTCTTTTAATCATTATGACTACTTAATCATTATACATCAAACCATTTAACAATTATCAAAAACATCTTTTAAGTAGTTTAATTAAAATCAAATGAAAATAACCACCTTAACTTAGATTATAAAATATCAACAAAACAACCAATATTATTTCGCATCAATGATCAAAGCAACCAAACATTAAATAAGCATTTATTTCCAATTGCCAAAAAGTCATACCTCATCTTAGACCAAATTTTAATATTTTTCTTCTAGTGGCACACTTATATTATTTTTCCATGCAAATCAACCCCTCTGAGCTCCAACTATGAATACATACAAATATAAGCACTATATCATATACTCTCTTCCACCTTTCACCATGTATGGATTCCCAATCATCTACACAGCCATTCTCCTCCTCCTATCTCCGCCCAACGCCGCCCTCCAAGAGCTACTGAGAGGATTCACCGCCACCCCAGATTCATCACTACCAGTATCATCATTCCAACCTCTACTCACTGATTCCATTGGTAACTACTCACTGGCTTTCCTCCGAGTTGATCGAACTCACCTTGCTCTCGCCGTCATCCACGTCTCGTCACAGGTGCCACTTTGGATCGCTGGAAAAAGTCCTTTGGCTCCATGGTCGTCCCAGACTCGTCTCTCGTTCAATGGCAGTCTTGTCATTTCACACTCGCATACAGGGGTATTCTGGTCAACTTACACAGACGGCCACCGTGTACGCCTCTCCAACACCTCCAATTTATTGATCGAGAGCGAAGGGGAGTCTCCGGTTGTCGTGTGGCAAAGTTTTGACTTTCCCTATAATACCCTTGTGGAGAATCAAAATTTCACTAGTGCCATGAAACTGGTTTCTTCAAATGGGATGTATTCCATGAAGCTGGGATCCGATTTCATCGGGTTCTACGCCAGATTTGCAACTAATTCGGGTCCGGACTCGGATCCCGGTCGTCTTTACTTCCAGCATAATCCCATGGAAACCAAAGCTCACATCACGAAAGGCGAAGGACCCATCCACGCTACGCTGAGCCCAAACGGCTTCCTCGGCTTGTACCAAAACAGCTCGAATCAGGTCGACTTGCAGCCTTTCAGCAGCTTCCAACAACCCGGAACTGGTAACCGAATAATCCGACTTGAACCCGATGGAAACCTGATCGGCTACTACTGGACCGGATCCTCATGGGTCGTGGATTTCAAGCAAATAGCTAACCCTTGTGATCTACCCAGCTCATGTGGAGCTTATGGTCTATGCCGGCCGGGAAACAGCTGTTCTTGCTTAGATAACCGGAGATCATACAGTTCCGGCGACCAGTGTGAGACCTCCGGCGACGATTTCTGCCGGAAAAGATATCGGGTTTTGAGAAGAAGTGGTGTGGAGCTAGCAAACAAGGAGATAATGGCGTACACGATGATGAGTTCTTTAGAAAAATGTGAGCGTGCATGTGAGGAGAAGTGCACATGCTGGGGTGCGGTGTACAGTAACACATCTGGATTCTGCTACGCGATAGATTATCCCGTACAAACATTAGTCGAGGTTATGGATGAGACCAAGATGGGTTATTTTAAGGTGAGGGAGGGTGCAGGGAAAGATAAGATGGGGGTCGGGTTATGGGTCGGGTTGGGATCATTGTGTGGGGTAGTTTTGTTAATTTCGGGAGTTGGAGGGGTGGTTTTATACAGAAAAGAAAGTAGAGGGGTGAAAGGGTATGAAGAGGAGGAAGGGATAAATGGTGGTGTGGGTCCCTACAAAAATCTGCGGTCGGCAAGTTCCAAGTCTATAGAGTTAAGTGAGAGGTGACCTAAGCAGTGACGTATTTGGTTTGGGATAGATGAAGTTTCACTTTAACCAAGGTTTGACTCTTTGTTTGTTGGTTCGTGGGTGAACATCCGTGAAAAAGACTAAATGGATCTTATGGGACCAATCGCGTTGGTCACGTGGACAATATTAATTTGGCCGTTTAATATTCCCACTTGTTTGATCAAAATGGATTAACCGTAAATATTTATGATTTGATAGGTGTTTATCGGGTTAGAGTTATCACCTTTACTTATTGGAGAAGACTTTCGATTCTTGTCTTTCTTCTTACCGAGTAAGACTCCAGATACCTGTTATGTTCACATGTAAGGGAAAATAGCAGGTAAGCATTGACCAAGGAAAATGTTTATTAAACGGCCCTGTAGTAAAATTATATTTGTTTGATACAAAGTATTCTGAAATATAAAATTTTTAATTCCTTTTAAACCTGTGTACGTTTTTGTCTTTTAGTGCATATGATTGGTTTTCACAATCCGTAGTTTTAAAACAGCGACTCTATGTAGGTACAAAAGTACATTATCAGAATCAACTTTATGTTTGTTCTTCTTCAATATTGTAATTTAAGGAATTTCGACTTGTCACAACTATTGATGCATATCTCCATGCAATTCGATAAACACGTATATTAACTAATTTTCAACACACCTGGATGGGTTTAGCAGAACAAAAGGCAATACAAAAAAAATGCAAAAATACAGAAATATTAATCTTAGTAAAAAGTAAAACAATATTATAAATAGTAATATAGATCGCTTGTAAATTGTAATTTTGATTCAACCAAATATGTTCGACCAAGTCGGAGCGGAGTTAACGATGAATTTCATTTGAGAAAATCTTAGAATTTTGTTGAAAATGTTCTTGGAATTAATGAGTAGAATATTGAAATATATGTGTTGAATTATCTACCTGTTTATTAATCCAATGGATCAACATGTCAGTGTCACCTTTAACAATCATATTATGCAAAATTATGCATGTATACATAATATCCCTTTAAATCCTTATATAATACTGATGGGCCTTTGATTATTGACTAACGAGATTGAAGCACGCCAAATCAAGCTCAACATCTTTTCTTGCACCTTTTTGTCGTTGTTTGAACATGCGAAGAATAATATAACAAGATAAATTAAAATTAAACGTGTGAAAATTAAACTAATTAATACATAAGATAAAATGGTTAAGAAGTAATAAATAAAATAATAACAGAAAATAAATATATGTAATAACTTGGGTTCTTGTCCAACCGTCTGGGTTCTAATAAGAACTACGACTGGACAAAAACCCTCGTCCCACGGTGGAGATTTTTATAAAAACCTCAAGAAGAACCTCATCAGGAACCTCCATTGTGGATGTTGTAAGCAGATCCTGACCATTTTGAACTATGGTCTTTGATGCCTTTTGCAACATATGTAGTGTCGTATTCTTTCATATTTTGATGACCAAACAAAATGTACGAGCGGATCCAAGATTTTTGGTGATGGATTGTTAATATAGTTCTGTTTATTTCATATGGATCGTATGGAAGATCATTCAAATCAACTTTTCTGAACATTGAAGATGTAAAGCCGAGGTTGGTGAATATTTCAAGAACCAGTACCTCTACGATCCGGTTCCAAATGTTGGTGATTTTATTTTAAAAAGTCTTTCAATTTTCCTTGCGAAATAGAACAACAAATAAGAATTGATGAAAAATTAACGATTAAGCATTAAGTAAGGTATTGAAGTGAGATTTATAGGGGTTGTTTGTTTACCTTTTAATAGTTACATTAAGAGTAATCATCTGAATCATTAAGAAATGAATATTGTTTGGAAAAAAAGTTGTTGTCTCTTAATGGTTCTAAAAATCTTTTGAATGATTTTGTATTGGGTCTTTCTTATCCATTCAACATTCTAATTCTATTGTAAACAATTATAAAATAATTATATTTTATTTTGCACTATAACAAACAGTCTCTTAATGATTCTATACCAAATTATTCAGTAATTATCAAACAACTATTAAAAAAATGTAAGATAAAACCATTTTATAGGGTCAAACAAGATATTTGAAATAAAATATAACATAATATAAAAAAATGAAAATTTATGAGGGGGGTTTGACTCCATCCCAAAGTACACAACCGCCCAACTACCAATCAACCAATTTTTATATTGACTTTTGAAGTATAATAAATATGTGATTGGTCACCATAAATTGATATATATATATATATATATATATATTTTATATTGACTTTTGAAGTATAATAAATATGTGATTGGTCACCATAAATATATATATAGGTGGAGGTTCAAACAAAAACACATTCATTTGATGAGAACGCGAAAACACTCTTATCACATGTGATAATACGCGTGAGGGGACCTGGTGGTATGCGGAAGAAGTGTTATACGACTTAGGTCACGCCAAATGTTGTATGCGTCTATGATTTAGCATCAAATGTGATGGTCTTGATGAATTATAATATTATATCAATAACACTCTTATCACATGTGAGGGACTTAGTGGTGTAAGGCGACTTGGCCCGCAACCAAGATCGTGCCGAAAATCTCCCACGTCTCTGATTTAGTATTACATTTGTATCATATGTGATTTGACCTCACAGTTACCACAAACTAATTATTTCTCATATGATTAGGCCCATAATTTAGCCTTTCATATGGTCAAAATCAAATTTAATAATTGTGACTTTGATTGAACAATAATTATGACTTTGACTGATTAATAATTACAGCTTTGATTGGTAAAAAATTACGGCTATATGAAAAATAAAGAGGATGGTTTCGTAACTTTTACATATTAGGGACAAACGGGTTCATATACGAACCTATATGATTCTCATATGAACTAGTGTAATTCATATATCAATTATTTTAACTGATTCACATGTGAACTAATTGACTGATTCACATATGAATTAGTGTGATCTCCATACAAATTAATTAACCGATTCATATATGAACCTGTGCGTTTATATATGAATCACTTAAATAGTTCACATATGAATTGATTAACGAGTTCACATATGAAAATATAGTTCATATGTGTAACATATGAGTTCACATGTGAATTTGTTTGCTATCTATTTGTAAAAGTTATGAAACTACTTATTTATCTTCCGCATACCAATGCGGTAAATTATCCGGTGCTTTACGGTCAAACCTGCAAATATTGATCAGATGAAGTGCTAAGATCACTTATCTACTTCTCAAATGAACCTTTCCTTATATATGTACTAAGGCCTGGTTAAGGGTATTTGTAACCGGTCTCGTGTCGGGACCAAACCGATCGTATATTAATTTTTTAATTAAATGTGTGTGTATACACCCCCCCCCCCCCCGATTAAGAGTACTTGTAACCGGTCCCAGGCGGGGCCCAACCCGGTCCTATATTAAAAAAAAATACATTTTTTATATTTTTATTAAAAATATATTTCAATGTTATTATAATACACTTTAAAATATCTAATTAGATCAATGAAATACACTTAAAAAATACGTTTTATTGTAGTTTTTATAAAAGGTTTTTCACTCGAATACACTTAAAAATTACGTTTTATTATAGTTTTATAATTGATTTTCAATCAAATACACATAAAAACTACGTTTTATTATAGTTTTATAATTGATTTTCAATCAAAGACACTTAAAAATTATGTTTTCTTGTAAATTTTTAATTTGATTTTCAATCAAATACACTTAGAAAGCTATAAATACATTGTTTTTAAAAATCGGGTCGGTCCGGATTGGGCCTATAACCGTTATGGGTAGCGTCTATTGGGTTGGAGATCCTGATGGGCCATATGGATTCCTGGGCCGAAGTTTGTGTTAGTATTTTCTGGGCTATTTGGGTTGTTAACAGATTAGGCCCAAGATTTTATTCGGATTCAATTAATTATTAATGGGGTGAATTAATTTGGGGGATTATAATTCATTAATTAAATTGGTTTCTTTTTTAATTAAATATAATTAATAATCTAGAGATTAATTATTTAGAAGCGGTATTTTTAATTAATGATCAAGTGATCGGCATGATTAAATATTTTTCATAATAAAATATAAAATAAAATATAATTATTTACAATAAAATTAAGACGTTAAATGTTTAAAAAGTCCATGATACAAAATCATTCCGATAATTTTAGAAAATTTGATTTTTTTTTACAAACAATAAAAATAGGAAAAAAATAGCAGGCTGCTGTCGTTTTACAGTTTGATTTCTCCGCTCGATTCTCTAGATCATTTCCCGTCGATCTGCTCTCCTCAGAGAATCCATGGCGGACCCCAACCTCTCATTTCTTGCTCTCGCCATTCTCCTCCCAATCTTCTTTCTTCTCTTCCTTAAACTCATCGTCCGTCCTCGCCCCATCAGAATTCCAATCAAATCTCGACATGTCTTCATCACTGGCGGATCCAGCGGCATCGGCCTAGCTCTAGCTCGCCAAGCCGCAGCTGAAGGTGCCCGCGTTACTATCTTAGCTCGTAATCTCGAGAAGCTTGAGGAAGCCAAGGCCTCTATCCGCCTCTCCACCGGCATAGATGTTGCTATTATTAGCGCTGATGTATGCGACTTTGAAGCCGTCAAGGAAGCAGTGGCGACTGCTGGTCCGATCGATGTTTTGGTTTGTAATCAAGGCGTGTTTGTAGCTCAAGAGCTTGAGAATCAGGAGATGAAGGAGATTAAGGGCATGATTGATGTAAATTTGATTGGGAGTTTTAATCTGGTTAAGGCGGCATTGCCCGGAATGAAGAACCGGACTGATCGGAAGCCAGTTTCGATCGCATTTATGTCGTCTCAGGCCGGTCAGGTACTGTGTTTGTGTGTTCTTCTAGCATTATTACTTTCAGGCCGATTATCTTGTAGTACAAGGGTTTCTGAATTGAAGTTGTGATTTTCAACGAGTAGAGGGTTTGGTGATTCAAGTAGTTCTTACAATTTGTTGCCATTAGAACTTTGGTCCAATGCTATCTATCAATTTGCAAAGTGTGCAAAAGTTTCCCCTAATTGAGCTTAGTTTGACTAAAAATAAGAAAAGATAGAACACAGTGACTTCAAAATTGCAATTTTTAAGTGGTACAGGTTAATGACAGTACCTTTGTTCATATAACAGTAACTGTTTTAGACTGGTATAAAAGCAAATTGGTGAAGACTGGTGTGTGTTGTATTTTGCACATGGAGAGGTGTGATAAACAATGTTCCATGTGTGTAACAAATACACCAATAATCAGTCCAGGACACCATCAAGAGAATGTGTTTGCAAGAACATGTAAACAAGAAACAAAAACTTCAGAGGAATGGCACCAGACTCCATCCCAGAATCATGAAGTGATTTTACTAAAACTCTAAACTACTATCCTCAATAGCTTCTTGCATATCTTACCTAAATCTATGTTGCAAATTTTTCATACAAAATGTTCAAGCTTAGTTTTATTTCTGTAAATGTGGCACCAGTTACACTCTTTATTTTAACATCATACACAATGTTGAGGTAAAAGAAATTGAGATCAATTAAGTAATTGATTGTCCTTTGTTTGAAAGTAAGGAATTTAACATGGTATGCAATGTTCATGTATGAAAGCAGAGATAAGTTTTAATAGGTCCAAGATGGAAGCATTGAGGCATTAACATATCACGGAGACAAAGAAAGATACCATACAAGCTTCACTACTATAGAACCTCATTCTTTTAGCCTGCTCTGCTTTTGGAATGTTTGCATCCGTCTCTTATTACCAAATGCATTGGCAGGCCGTTCTTCAACAATCTCAAACCTAAAATAGAAAATAGAAATTGAGATCTTTGAAATTTCATTTCAAGTGTTCAAAACTAATAAAGATAAATATTGCATAATGCTAGAGCACTAGCAAATCATGTATTTTACTCTATCTTGGGGTTAGCAAGTAGATATTTTTTTGTGGTATTTTGGTCCAAGTAGTCCAAAATGAACCTGGCAAACTTTAGGGGTTTTTGCCATTGACCCCAAGGAGTTGATGAGCTATTGGAATATCGAATATGACAACCAGCTCTCAAGCATTATTGGCTTTCCAACATGCCTGTACTTAGATGACTTGGATTTGAACCAAGACATCATTGTTCACATTAAAAACTATATCTCATAAACATCACCTTCTCTCTCTTGTTTCCTCTTTTCTTAGCTGTTGTGTAACCATAAACTATAGTTTTCCACCCTACTGTATTAGAATTGTTCTTCTGTGTAAGTTGTTACGACTTCTACTGTATTATGGTTGTTCTTTTAGCTTTTTGTTTTGCGTTACTTCTGGATTATCTTGCATCTTTATGTTCGTGGTTTGTGTATCTGTTATTCTATTTCACCTCTTCTGATAAATTGACTCAAGAAGCCTGGATAATTGTTCGATTCAATGCTTTTTTTTTTGTGTGTGGTTATTGAGTACTAATTTTTCTCTTTTGGTTTTTAATGCTTTGAAAGATTATTATGATTCTTGATGCACTTTTTCAATTTTAGGTGGGCATTTATGGTTATACAGCATATTCAGCTAGTAAGTTTGGTCTAAGGGGATTGGCAGAAGCGCTGCAACAAGAAGTTGTTGCTGACAACATTCATGTTTCGCTTATCTTTCCCCCAGACACGGATACACCTGGTCTTGTGGAAGGTTCAACCTCTCTCTCTCTCTCTCTCTCGGCATTTAATTGCAATCTTTGAGTTGTGGACTGTGGAGCCTTCAAACCCCCTCGTTTACAAAAAATTCCGAGGTAAGTTTAGTCCATGAGCCCATCAGCCATGCAACTCATCCTACCAGATGCAGGCACCTTTAAGGGTCATTTCAGCAACGTCTACCTCTTGCTTTTAGTATATTTTACAGTTCTATACTTCTATTACTGATTTACTGTCATATACAAAGCTTGTCCGATTTTCAGTACGGATAGTAACATTGATGTCAAAAGTCAGTGGCGGACCCAGTTCTGAGCGGATGCACCTTTAAGGTCAATCAGAGGCCAACAAAGTTACGGTTTAACCCAGGAAAAAGTCAACACGATTTGACTCGAGGAAAACTCGATTGTGTCAATTTAATACAATACATTTTTACAAATGAAACCAACCTTGATTTTTTGAGCAAGACGCAACACCAAGTCTTACACTCGGTGTGTTCTCGGCCGAATTCCACCTTTACGAGGGATTTTTTTTGGTTGATTTCGTAATGGTTGACAAAATGCAACAACAAAATATAATTTTATAAATTTCTTACATAAATATGTTCGATGACATCATGGACAGAGGAATAATAACCGATTTTTAAGTATTATAAAAAAGATTAAGAATAAAAAATCATTCAAAGTATGAATTGTTAACTATAACCAATTTAATCTTTTTTTCAAGTTATTTTGGATAAACATGTATTGCCATTAGAACGCTACAAAAAACAAATTTAAGATTAATGAGTAAATAGGAAGAAAAATACTAAAAAAGAAAGAGATAAAAGTAAGATTGAGACAATTATAAATGAAAAATAGTTGTAGTTGATTGGTAAGACTTTGTTATTTTATAGTTGAGTTCTTGAGTTCAATTCTTTTGTTGTATATTTGTTTGCCTTTCTTTTTAAATATAAAAAACTATAAATTGTTATCAAAAAATATTTGAACCCATGACCTTAAGGCAAGTAGTGTCCCAACCATTCCAGCAACCTCATTCTCCTAGTTCAGGTGTCCTGTTTTAAAAACATATAAGAGCACACTTCATAATTAAGCGGGTGAACAATTACGACTGGTAAAAATTTCCATTACGACGGGACGATCGAGCGGGTTCCCGTGCACCCCCCTACTCTATGAGTAGGTCCGCTTCTGTCAAACGTGGCAAATGCTTTCAATCCTTTGTCATTTTAAAAAATGACAACTATAAAAAGCCATGAAGCATTTAGCTTGGTTGTACTTGGCTCATTCCGTATGTGACAACATCTTGGAGGTCATGGCTTCAAATCCCTCCATGCCTTCTCTAAAGAAAATGGTTTGTTATAAAATCTGCCACTTTTGTTTGCAGTTTGCCGAATGCCCCTCCCTCATTGTTATTAGGTCTCTTTGATTATCTTTATCTTGTGTTGCTGCTTTTGCTTTAGTTATGTTTTTTCTTGGCGAAAAGGAGTAATCAAGATCATGCTCATCCACTGACATGTCAGAACTTTGGGATTCTTTTTGGTCAAAAACTCGTGCTTTCGCTTTGCTGTCATCCATGTTTCTCTGCCCTGTAGTCTCTCCTTGATCTCTCTTCTTGTCTATCCTGTTCCTCCTATCTCTTCCACAAATGAGAAAAGGATATTGGAAGTGGTATCTGAACATATAGCCTGTGAGGCTATGCTAGGAAGCCCAGTCTTGTTTGTATCTTGAAGTAGCTCTATTGAATTTATGTCTTTAGTTTTGCGATCCTAGTATTTTCAGCTCAAAAAGTGTGATGATATCTATCCTGGAGAAATGATGTTTTATGGCGGTGTCCTACTTAGGGATCCCGTTGGCTTTGATATTTCACAGAGAACTCAATTAACTTCTAGTGGAATATAAAGTTTATATATGATAATTTGGTAGTCGGAGATGTATATTAGACTAGAATATGTTCCTAAGATGATTCTAGACAGTTTTTACATTTTGCAGAGAACTCAAATAACTTTTAGTGGAATCTAAAGTATCTGTAATAAGAATTTGGTCTTTTTCCTTCATTTCTGGTTATTGCAGAGAACAAGAGAAAGCCACGATTGACAAGCATCATAGCAGCATCCTCTGGTGCAATGCAAGCTGATGAGGTTGCAAAGAAAGCATTGGATGGCATCAAATCCGGGTGTTTTATGGTCCCCTGCAATTTGGAAGGATTCTTATTGTCCATAGCTACTGCTGGTCTCTCTCCTCAGAGATCATACCTCATGGCATTTGTTGAGGTCATTTCAGCTGGTCTATTACGTATTGCAGGATTGTGTTTTCAGTGGACCTGGTACGGAAGCATTGAAAAGTGGCATGCACAACAGAAATAGTAAGTATTTGATTTAGTACTTAGTAGATGTTATTAAAATGCACGAGTTCATATAAGAAGGGTTATATGATAAAATCTATTTCTCAATATATATATATATATATATATATATATATATAGAGAGAGAGAGAGAGAGGAGGAGGAGGTTCAGGGGAAAACCCCCAAAAAAATGACAAACTAAGGAACACCCTAGTAACCATTCATCCGGACGGCATACACATGTTCATTTTAGTAATTGAAGTTTTTTGGTTTTTATGCACGTGTGCATGTTATACACATGTGCATACCGGACGGACAAATTGCTTACAAATTACTCGTATGCACAAGTGCATATCGTCTAGATAAACAGTTACTTGAACCTATATATATGTTACATATATATACTCTAGGTCCTTTGGTTAAATGACCTTCTGACAGATTTGAGAATGCCACTTAACTAAAAAATGCCACTTTCTTACACAAGAACATCTAGAAACCTGTCAGGTCATGGATTTTAAAGAACACATCTCAGTTAAATAACCCCTTCTTTACTCCCCTGTGTGGGTCCGTTTAATCTTGGGACCTGATAAACAGTTCGGGTGGCAATGTGTTGGATAAACCGATGATAACAGAAAGCTATAAAACTTGCATTACGGTAGTTTAAAATAATTATATGGGTTCTAGAACTAGAAGTTGCTTCGAGAATTTGGAAAGTCCAATTTTTGTTGTTTTTAATTTCTGGACCGAGTAATCTTGTTTCTTTTTGAAGTATATAATATTTATATACAGCAGATACAACAAATAAACTTCCAAACCCTCCTCACCTTTGGTGAAGTTTGTATCCCTGACCTTCTACGAGGCCAAAGACCCAAATACCACTAGACTAAAAGACCCTTGACAAGACTGAGTAATCTTGTTACTGGCATGGTTCACATTAATTGCTTGATTATGAACTCAAGTAATGAGTTGGAAGTTCCAGTTTCAACAACTATTAATTTGAACTAACATTTTATTGGTTTTTAGGAATTTGGATGCATATTGCGGCAATGAACACGGATCCTATCTCCTGGACTGAATTTGACACGATAACATATGATGCCGGATTTTCAGCATCTGTAAGCACCAATCATCATATTCTTGCCTATTTGCTCCATATTTGTCAAGAATCTGAAGCTTTCCTAACGTGTTCTTGATGGGTCCAACCATTTCCATCGCTAAATTTAGTGACAAATTTGCTACTTGAGGCTCAATCATTTTCGGCAATTTACGTTTCAAACTTCTCTTGTTATGCATAATTAGTCTTTTATTAGCTTTAAAGCCATCAGACAACTTATCAATTAACAACCAGCTTATCAGTACGACCGTCTCTAGAGATGGATCTTGAACTGGATCCAAGTTTTTAGTCGGACGGAGGGATGGCTGGAACTTGGAAGTACTCATAGATGGCGGCGACAAAGTCAAGAAGCAAAAAATAGTGTAGTACATATAAGAGGTATATAGAATGCATAAAAGTTCAAATAAGAAAGACAAACGTATTGATAACGTACTGGTAAATGTTTTATATATGTAAGTTCACATGTAAAAATCATATATGAATAATTGGTAAAAAAGTAGGTAAATTAAACGTGATTTTTTTTTCGATTTATTTGATTCACATATGAATAGTATAAACCATTTCTCATATTGAATAAAATTTTCTTCAACCAATTAATTGCTTTCAATATGACAAGTTATACGTTAAATGATTGGTCGAAATAATTTAATTAATTAAATAGGGTTCTAATTTTGACATATAGACTGCCTCTTTTATAATGCAACCCTTTTTTGACCTATGACATATAGACCGCCTCTTTGAACTTCAACGAAGGGTTCACGGATTTGTCAAAATTCTTTAAAATAGACAATTAAGGGATTGTTTACTCAATTTTTTTATCAAGTCTTGTATGAATAAATTTATCTATTTAGATAAATGGGTGTTGTTGTTTATTTTTTTATCTGAATCAACCGTCTGAATAACATAAATGATCGATTTACCCTCCAATATTAATTATTTGAACATCAAAACAAAAAACCATAAAGAGGTTGACGATGGTGTCTCTCGTTTGGGAAGGAGGTGATGCTTTAAATAAGGGGTAAGAGTGTCATTTTTGTGGCTGAATGGGGAACAACACACCATTTCTATTTGTGCGATTAAGCCATGTTCTGTGCGAATAAGCCGTAAGTAAACAACTCAAATGAGCTATGTGAATAAGCCAGATAGACCAATAAACCTAATTAAGCCGTAAGTAAACAACCCCTTAATAATTTACATAGAGAATCCAATATTAATTATAATATTAAAATATTTCATTCGTCTATTAATATATTATTTTTCTATCTAAATATTTATTTTTAAAGTTTTTTCTATTAGTGGTCTCACTTGATAATTATTTTTGAAGTTATCTTTATATTTGGAGAAAAAACTTTTCTTTTCTATTTTTTCCATTTAAATATAGTTTTGAGAAAGCTATTAAAGCAAAATATTGACTCAAAATTCTGATTTTTTTTATTTTATCTATTTAGAGAAGTTGTTGGAGATGCTTTTAGCATTCCCAAACAATTATATTATTTAAATTTATAAATTTAAGAAAAATTTGCTGAATAGAGATGATGAACAAATCTTTAAATATAGAAGAAGAGGGTTGAATAATATACCTGTTATAAATGCTCTAAATAAAGGTTTATGTGAACAAGTCTTTGACACCAACGATTTTTCATTAATGAAATTAAAAATATTAATGTCATGATGAAAATAAATAGATGAAAAAAGATAACGAGTCTTATAGTATGTTATTTTACGTATGTATTTGGCTTTTGGTTACTGTAATCAAACAAATCCATTGTGTGAGATTTTAACGGGTAAGTGTTTATCGATAAAATTTAGCACTGCTATTTACTTGCCAGGTATTTTAGTATGCTAATACGATATTGTATGTAACAATTTATCCGGTAAGCGCTAACTGTGGTAAGAATCCTCGCCATCATTTACTTGGTAAGACTCTCTGTCCATGCCTTCGCTCTTACCAGGTAAAATTTTTGTTCCTTACCATATTCATTCGACAAAGTAATGTAACTTGGTAAACGCTTACTCACACAAACATTTGGTAAATAGCCCCCAAGAAAACTATATGAATCCATGTTGCTCTTCCAGTGAACAAAACACCACCTCCTCCTACAATATCGACGATCATGAGATCGTGTTAGCAATTGACATATCGAATGTGTGCGGTTTTCCTTTCTCCATTAGATCCCTTTGAAATTTTTCATACATCCAAATCAAAACTCAGTTTTTTGCTAATATCATAGAAACATAAATAAAAGTATTGTAATATTAATTGGTATAAGTTTAACATTTAAAGTCAAAGTATGACGGCTAATAATTATCTGAAAATTAAGTAACATTTTAATTCAAATACAAAATTGTCATCATATATCATTAGGGTTGGGTTCCGGTTATGACAAGAAGCGTAATAAGAGATATTTATTTTTGGATCAATCATAATTGAATGTTAATACTAATGAGGTATCGGATGTACCAGATCAATTCTCTTATAAAGACAATTCATGAGTGGACATGAGATTAAAAATGATCAAAACTTTATATCGTTTCTTATGCTTCTCATCATAACTTATCTTCTAGCACGATCCTTCACCTATATCATTATTACAAAACTAAACCAAACAAGTTTAGTACTATATCTCATTCAAAAGCAGTGTTTGAAGAAATTAAAAAAAAATAAAAAAAAAAAAAAAATATATATATATATATATATATATATATAAACATTATCATCTGAGCACCTCTAACAGTTTCTTTAAAGGAAAATTAATTAAAATAGTCATTTTTCATGATGCGTTTCACCTCTTAGTCATTTATATCTTAAAAATAACGAAAATAACCATTGGTTCGTAATTGACAGGTCCACAACTTGCGGATGCATCAAAATGTAAAATATGTCAGTGTTTTTGCAAATTTACATATGGTCTATGGAATTGCGAATTTGGTTCAAATTTTTTTTTCTTACATTTTGATCCCTCCATAAATTGTGTACCTGTCAATTACAAATCTACAATTATTTTCATTATTTTGAAAGAAAAATGACTAAGAAGTAAAAACATACGGTCAAAATGACTGTTTTAATTTATTTCTTTTCTTAAAAAATAAATAAATAAAAATTTTGAAATTTATTTTGTTCCGACAAATTTCTAAAATGTTTTATAAAATAAAGAAAATAAGAAAAAATATAAAATCTTCCAAATATAGAAAATTATTAAAAAATTAATTAGAATAACGAAATATATTTTTAATTATTTACCTTTTTTTTCTCCTCACTCTCAAGTTTCCTTACAAATTTGTTTTAAATATTACATATTTTAATAATATAATTAATATTAAAATTTTTAAAATATAAAATTATTCAAATAAAATCCTATATTTTTCGAAAATTTAAACTCTCAAGGGTTTATAATCGTACCGTGTACATTTTCTAACAAGAAAATAATTAGAAAAAGCTTTGTTTTTTCAGTCATTTGTTTTAAAAATATTACAAATTTTATAAAATACAAAAAGTCAAGATTTTGAAGATTCTTTTTGTTTCCAACAGATTTTTTAAAATATTCTATAAAATCAAGAAATAACAGATAAAAAAGTAAAATTTTAAAATTTTCCTTATTTGTTACAATATTAAATAATTATATGATATAATTAATATTTATATATTTAAATATAAAAGTATTAAAGTTGAATTTATTTTTTTCCTAAGATTTTAATTTTTAATTTATATATTTTAAAGAAATCTTTGAGATTCAATGGAATATGCTGTAAATCCTGTTTAAAAAAGACGCTTTACTTACCAAAAAGTTTTACGGTAAGAAAAGAAAAACCGCAACACCACCTACTTTTGAAAGATAAAACATAAGGGCAAAATGGTCAAAGGTCAGGAAAACACACCACCAACTTTTGAGAAAGAGCGGATTACAATAGTGGTCCCTATAGTTTTCTCAATATTTAGATTTGATCCCTAAAACAAAACCATCTTCTCCTTAACTTTTCAATTTTATGACACTCAAGGTCCTTGGAGTTAATATCGTCAATTAGTAACCGTTACGAAGAACAAATTAGTTTTTTTTTTATCATACTATAGGGATCAAAAATGTAATTCACTCTAAAATTAATTATGATTTATCTAAGAACTGATTTGTCTTTTTCTAACAGTTGCTAATTAACGGTGTTAACTTTAGAAACGTCGAGTGTGATGAAATTGAAAAATTAAGGACCGTCAATATAGACTGTTTGTTTTAGGGGCTAAATCCAAAATTTAAGCAAATCACAGGGACCACTAATGTAATTCACTTTTTGAAAGAAAAAAACCAGAAGGGCAAAAGGGTCAAAGGCCATGAAAACCGCCTCAAGACGAGATGCCAGATTCGGGGCGATGATACCGATGGCTATCTCTCTTCTTTATATGTAAACCCTCACTCCTTTTCTTTGACTCTATTCCATTTCACCATTTCTTCACAGTTTTCTCTCGAATCGTCTTTTTTAGATCTAAATCTCATCGACATGTCTTGCTACAAAGGAAAGTATGCTGGTATGATCTTCATCTTCATCTCTCTCTCTAGTTGATTCGGTTTTAGATTCTGTATTATATCTTTTTGCCGTTGAATTTTTGTTCAGATCTACTGTTTGATCCGGTTTCTTTTATGTTTGTAGTTTGAATAGGCTATTTGTTTGTTAATTTTTGGATCTGATTTGTGTTTTCAACTTGTTAATTTATTTTTAGATGCAAATAGGTTATTAGTACTATTTGCTACCAACTTCTTATCTGATTCTGCTAATCGCTTGGTTGAATGATTTCCTATGACTATTATACATGAGATGTTTTGTAATTTTCAGGAAGTGGCGATTTGGTTTGAACTTGGTGGATCTGTTTGTATCTCCTTGAAAACTATCGATTTACTCTTTGAAAGCATTTCTTGTTGATCTGTTATTGTTCTTCAGTTGATTTTTTTTTTCTTGTGATGAAATAATCTGTAGAGCCAACTGTTTCGAACCAGATTCGTATGGTTGCACATCCCGTCATGTCACATACTTTTCAAGGCTAAACTAATGTTTCAGAATTGTGGTTTACCTGCTCATCGTGCGGGCACACCACTAGTGTTAGTCATATGCATAAAATGATTTTTAATTGAGATTTTTTTTCCATTCATCTTGTTTGACTTTTAACCTAGATCTTTGGCTGAATGAATTTACTTGGTAAGGTGATCTGTGGTTGATGCTTACGTTGCTTTTCATAAGCAGATTTGTGTCCTCGTTCATAAAACGTGCTTATTATAGATATACCGTAGAACTTGTCTTAAACTTATGATGTTTTTTTTCTCTTGAGACTGGTGTTCATCCTGATGATACTGTATTGTTTTATGTAATTTTTTTTGAACTGTGCTCTTGGCTGATATACATCAAAAGATCTGCTGATATCACAGCCTTGATGATTTTGTACATCTCAAACTTGAAATTTTACCTAATTTTTTAATCGTTAATCATTTTGATAGCAACAACTAAGATTTGTTGATGATATTTTAATACATCCTTTTCTTTCCATTAGTAGTTGTAAGAAAATGTAATAAATCCTTTTCTTTCTATCAGATGAGCTTATTGCCAACGCTGCTTATATTGGTACCCCTGGCAAGGGTATTCTCGCTGCTGATGAGTCAACCGGCACAATTGGGAAACGTCTATCCAGCATCAATGTTGAGAATGTTGAGTCAAACAGGAGAGCACTTCGTGAGCTTCTTTTCTGCACTCCTGGTGCTCTCCAGTACCTCAGCGGAGTTATTCTTTTCGAGGAAACTCTTTACCAGAAGACTGCTGCAGGTATCATATTATATAAAATTTATGTGGCATAAAATTCTCCAAGTAATCTTTCGATCTTCATAAAGTTCCTTTATTCAATATAAGCTGCTGTTCGCTTTTTATGGAGCCTAGATGTGTTTCATTTCTTCATATTTTCTATTGGTTTAAAGAAGGTTTGTTTTGGTATGTTCATCTTTAGTTGTTCCTATTGTCCTCTGATTTTTCCTATTCAAAAAATTGTTGCAGGCAAGCCATTTGTTGATGTCATGAAGGAAGCTGGAGTCCTCCCTGGTATTAAGGTTGACAAGGGTACCGTTGAACTTGCTGGAACCAATGGGGAGACCACAACCCAAGGTCTTGACGGTCTTGCCCAGCGATGTGCCCAGTACTATACAGCTGGTGCTAGATTTGCCAAGTGGCGTGCAGTCCTAAAGATTGGTGACAATGAGCCATCCCAGCTTGCCATCAACGAGAATGCCAATGGCTTGGCCCGATATGCCATCATCTGTCAGGAGAACGGTCTGGTCCCCATCGTTGAGCCAGAGATTCTTGTAGATGGATCCCATGACATTAACAAGTGCGCAGATGTGACCGAGCGCGTTCTCGCTGCCTGCTACAAAGCTCTCAACGACCACCATGTTCTTCTTGAGGGTACCCTTTTGAAGCCTAACATGGTTACACCTGGGTCTGATGCCAAGAAGGTTGCACCCGAAGTAGTGGCAGAGTACACAGTCCGTGCCCTGCAACGAACCATGCCACCAGCTGTCCCAGCTGTTGTGTTCTTGTCAGGTGGTCAGAGTGAGGAGGAGGCTACCGTCAACCTCAATGCCATGAACCAATACAAGGGAAAGAAGCCATGGAGCCTATCTTTCTCGTTTGGACGTGCCCTGCAGCAAAGTACCCTCAAGGCTTGGTCTGGGAAGTTAGAGAATGTGAAGAAAGCTCAGGATGCATTCCTTGCCAGGTGCAAGGCCAACTCTGAGGCTACTCTTGGGACATACCAGGGCAGCGCTGGGTTGAGCGAGGGTGCTTCCGAAAGCCTCCACGTTAAGGACTACAAGTACTGAGGTTTGTCATCCGATTTATTCGGTAATTCTTCTCTGATTTATGTTTGTTTTTCTGACAATTTTGTCTGAAAGAGGTGGCTTTTGTGCCCTTAAAACTTATTTCTAGCTTTGTGTTCTATTTTGAAGTTGTGGTGTAGGGATGGTTATAATAAGCATGAGAAACATCTGCATGTTTGAGGTTTGATTATATTTTGAATGGTTTAAGGCTTTCATGCTTATTTTGTTCATTTTGTTTTGAAGTTTTTTTTTTTTCATAAATGGAACATGTATGTTTTTAAATTGGGAGGGACAAGTTTGAAAAAGAACTTGGTTTTTTATATAAAGCAATCTTTTGGAAGTTTACTAAATAAGCCATTTTTTATATCGTTAAATCACAAGTAAACAATAATACGGTTTACTGAATTAGTTGCATGTCCCATCAAGTTCATTAAGTTGCTAACAAACGGGTCGTAGCTCAATAGGTTGAATTGGTCTTTCTACATTATTTCTTGCTTTATCGCCTGATTGTGTTATTTGTGCCGGAACCCCAAGAAATTGAGGTGATATGTAATTCCCAAAAATCTAGTTGAAGGAAGTATACATTATACTATGAAATTTACTCGAAGATAATATAAATTTGTACCATAGTTTGTAAGCAGAATAACTGGAGTATACACCAAAGATCTCATTTATTTCTATAAATGTGATATAAAATACTTCTCAACGATATGCATTCATTGGCGAATTGGCGGGTTACCAACGGTTACTAGTTATTGAGAGAAGTTATAAAGCAGTTAGGAGCATTTAAGCATTAGTGCAACGACCCTGTTAACGGCTTAACCCCTATTGTATTATCAGTCTATCTTAGCATTATGCATCTTATAATTGGTATTATAGTTTCAAAATTCATTCCATCTCTTACAAATCTTAATTACACCAAATTGAGATCACCAACATATCTCAATAACTTGATTGGCATCATCTAATATGGGCTTGGTGATGTATGTGCTAAGTTAAACTTCCCTACAATATCCACATATATTTTATTTGATGTTTATAACTACTTCCATTTCTGATCTTTAAGAATTGTTTTTATTGTCTTTATGGTTTCCATTTCGTTTCATTTTTCGTCTCTCTGAGACTAATTTTATTAAATTTCAAAGGGTATTTTCGTTTTTATAACTAATTTGTATTAAAAATGTAATAATAATACATTATACCGTTAATGCATATCCTCTTGCCCTAGAAAACCTGTTCTCCTCCTTTCCCTACGGCAACCCTCCCATTCTTCTTCGGCACCGATGAATATGCTATCATCACCATCTCCATCGTTGGGTAATTAATTGTGCTACGATTCACCTTCATTTATGCCTTCATTACATCACCATCTCCAATGGTTGATTTCTTTTAACAAGAATACTTGGAACGCCTTGGTGGTATCTGTCCAAATCTAAACTAGTATACATTTGGAAATGCTAATATGTTTAGTTAGAGTTGCAAAATGCCATTTTTGATAAAAATACCCATCAAATGTCATCTTGGACCAAATGCTCTGGATAGATTCCTGGTCCATCATCACCCCATTTGACAATGGATCTCTTGTTCCCCCAATTCTGGTTATTGGTTTTGTTTATGCTCATGGATTTCTGTCTGTTTCATCAATCTTCATTTCTTCCATCGTAGGCAACTCTTTCTTTTTCCCAAATCAAACCCATTGATGATTTGATGGAGGTAGGCAACCCCCCAAAACCAAAACCAAAACCTTTTGATGGTGCTCCATGGAAGAAAAAGGGTGGAGATCTCCAACAAAACCAGTCGAAGTAGTGGTCCTTGGGGTGTATGTGTTCTCCGTTTGGCACCCATGTGGTCATCGGTGAGAAGAAAGTGAAAAAGGTGGGGGTGGTGGGATTATTCTCACTAGAACCCAACTCGGACCGAAAATCTTATGCGGTAAGATTTATAAGAAGTATTGAGACTAGCCCTCTAAATGAGGGAAATAATCTTACTCCGTGAGGGAAAAGATTTTTACTTTATAAATGCTTATCATGTTTAAGATGTCTTCTAACAATTCATTTTAATGGTCGTGAATATTATATTATAAAGTAAATGGGGACGATGTCTCTTGCTAACAAATGTTTACCAGATAAATGTTTACGATCTTACTTGTTTGTTTGCGACATAATAATTAAACTAGCAGCCAATTAGGCATGATTTGCACAATCCTTTATGTTAGGTGACACAATTGTCTTTAATTAATTTCGAGATAACAGAATTGCATTTAACATGCTTTTCAATATTCAATGATTAAATTTTTTTTATATATCTTTCACGTGTTATCTATGTTATATTGTAAAATATTTGACAAAAATTCTTAAAAATCATTTTATATATATGAAATATTGTTTATTGACGTATATTACTTAAAATTTAAGATTACAAATAAATTGTGCATTAATACAATTTATTAAAACTTCATGTTTGGATTCATGTAACTAACTGCTGATACATATAATTAAATGCAAGATAAATATTTTATTTTAAAAATCTAAAATATAATTAGAATAATCATTGTGTTTTAATAAAATACTTAATTATTATATTTATAAAAGTTTATATTATTAAATCAAATCATTGAATTAAAGAAATTACATAAAAAAACAAAGAACTTTTAAATAATAATTTTAATACTACTATCGATATATTTTTCAATTTTTTTTATGATTTCTTTAAATTTATATTTTATTAAAAAATAAAAACATTATCGTTTTCTCAAAACTACATAAAAACGTATTATAACGTTGACAAAGAAAAAATAATATGAAATATTAAAACCAAGATATATCTCATTATATTACGCGAATACCATTCTAATACTTCCTATAATATTAATAATATTTATTTTGATTTTCCAAATTTTTATATGTTATCTATGTTTTTACACATTTTTAACGAACAATGTATTGAATTGAGTTTTGTATTACTTGATAATTAATGTCTGTAAAAAAAACATTTACAATTCAATTTTATTTTTCATTTTACTCTTTGGATATTATTATATTGTTTTTCAGTTTGACAACAACTGATCAAACCAAATCACAAAAAGACACTTTAAAAGGATATTCATCGGTGAACACTTCAATAAACACCTACATTATTTCATTATATTGTTATGAACACATGTTTTTATGAAATCGCTTAGTTGTAACAGTCAATTAAATATGTTTCAATCAAGACCAAAAAGAAAAATAACTAAAATCATGGAACATGAATCTTTTTGTAACCGTCGATTAAATGTCTTTCAGTCAAGACAAAAAAGAATAATTACTAACATACCCTTAACATTAATCGCATAGAGAGATATGAACATCAAGTATAAAGGCCTTTTGATTGGTCTATAAACACCTATGCACACCATATGGTTATGAATACCTATGAACACCATATGGTTAACAAAAGAGCTTGAACACCTATGAACACCATATGGTTATGAACACATTCTTATGAACACCTATGAATATAATTAAATACCATAAAAGTAACTTACACATAAAAATTTGTAACATATCATTAAATACCATAAAAGTAACTTACACATAAAAATTACTTATTTGCGCTTCATGATTAAATCAAAAATTTAAAGTAACATCTACTAAAAAAATAAATTTTATTGATCCAATAAGTTGGGAAAAGTTCAAAAAAACCCAATGGACTTTACTGTTTGGAACGATTAAGTCCTTGGACAATTTTTTGGAACAAATAAATCAGTGGACATTCTAAAATCTATTAAATAAGTCCTTGGACTTTATAAAACCTATTAAATAAGTCCTCATTCCTTAGAATCGTAACCTGTAACCTAAATAGAAGGTAACTTAAATTAAAAAAAACTTAAAAAATCCTAAAAACTCCTCATCTCCCTCCATCACTCCTCCCTTCCCGTCTCCTTCTCCCTCTCGCACACCGTCATCTCCATCGCTCCCTCCCCTCCCGTCTCCTTCTCCCTCTCGCACACCGTCGTCTCCCTCGCCCCATCGTCGCCGCACCACCTCCACTCATTGCCGCCGCACCACCTCCGCTCGTCACCGCCGTATCAGCTCGTCGCCGCCCCTGTCGCTCGCTAATCAGGTTTGCTCCAGATTTCTTTTTTTTTTCTTCTTTGGTTTCTTCTCCTTCCATGATAAGGTCTGAGAAACTGCTGTTCAATGTTGAATTAGACATTGGGATTATCTTTTTTATCTGAATTAAACACAGCTGAATTAGACATTGCTGAATTAGACACAGCTTCATGTTGCCAAGTGACAGCTGAATTAGACACAACTTTTCCTTGGGATTATCTTTTCTTCCTTGGGACTCTTAACACATACAGTTAAAAAGATATACTTGGGCCCTGTTATCATAATCGGAACCTCTATTACTCCTATATGGACCTAGAGTAATGGTCAATACATGGATATCAAAGAGAGATAAAGAGATTAGTTTAACAAGTTGTTCAGTGCAGATAGTGAGGGGAATTACTTGAGCACATGATGAGTTATTTTTTTATGACATTAACAAGCTCTGAACGAGAATTTAAGTAAAGCACTTGAAATGAAAGATGCTTTAAAGAATCAAGAAGGGTAGGATTAAGTTATTGTGGCCTTATCTTATTACTTTAGTTATGGACAAACTTCAATGGTGTATGTTTTTTTTTTATCAATGATGCAGTGGTAATTGATGAGGCTGTAGTTTGGGTACGGCCGCACGGGGATAGTCGCAAGACGACAAGAGGCAAGACGGGTCTCACGAAGTCACGATTAGATAGCCCTACTACTAGCGCCAAGCAAGCCCGTATACAAAGGCCCAACGTAACATTAACTGCGTTCTTTTACCTAGAAAGATCGTATATATATATATATGCATACATGCATACATGCATACATACATATAGGATGGAATCTAATATGGTCTTCTAGTTCCAAAGAACCTATATCTGAATCTGATTGTATAGACTCTTCTAAACCGCATAGTTCCAGAAAAAATAAAGTATTTTTGTTTTCGGATGGGTTCGGGATGATACCATCATATGTAGGGGTCACTTATAATCCAGTCACGGGAGAAGCAATGATTGGGGTAAGCCATTATTTGTTTTTTTTTTCATATTCAAGTAACATTTTTTATGACTATTGCTTACACTTTATTTTTATCATTAAAGACATCTTCAGGTGTGCCACAACCAGCATGGCCCGAAGGCATCTTACCGTATTCAATTTCAAGAGAGGCTGTTGTTAACGATGAAGACCATGATGAAGATGATACTACTGTTGGTGATGAAGAACATCATGAAAGTGATGATGTTGTTAGACATCAAGAAGGGTTACAAGAAAGTCAAATGACTATATCTCCACCAAAATTTAATAGTGCAAATGAACAATAGTTCATACCATGACATTGACATAAATTAGGCATTATTTTGGTATATTTTAGCGCAACTTTTGGTATATTTGGCGCAATTGTTAGTATTTTCTTTGCGCAACTTTTGTTACATACTTTGGTTCAACTTTTGGTATATATTTTGGTTTAACTTTTGGTAAAATTATGCCCAAAATTTGTATGCAGATTATTATGCTTTGGATACAACTTTTGTATATTTTACGAATAGTAATAAGAATGATATATTTGTTTTTTTTTTTTTTAATGTAAGTACTTTTTTCGTTCAAAAAATATTTATGAACTTGATCGTTCAAAATATGAAAATCCATTGTTTTTTCGTACATTTTTCACTAACAAAATGTATTTAACATATTTTAGAAAGTCTAAGGACTTATTTAACAGGTTTTAGAATGTCTAATGATTTATTTGTTCCAAAAAATTATCCAAAAACTTAATCGTTCCAAACAATAAAATCTATTGAGTTTTTTTTGAACTTTTCCTCAATAAATTGACAAAGTTAAGGTTATATTGTTGGTTAACAAAAATCTGAATTAAAATACCAAATCCCATTAATTTAATAATAAATTAAAGAAAGTAAGGGTTTGAAGAGAAGGAAAAAGATGGATTCCAGTTTTGGAATTCAGAGTTAATTTGCTGACACTTTGTGTTTCATTCACTTGTCAAATCAATTTGCATCATCAGCTCTGTTTAATACCTGCTTCCAAACTGCCACCTCATCTTTTTTACTTCCATTTTCTAATTCCAACCTTCTAACCATCAAACACTTTTAATCAACCATTATATATATATATATATATATATATATATATATATATATATATATATATATATATATATATA
>NC_037537.1:27068779-27095509 GCF_001531365.2 Cynara cardunculus var. scolymus
TAAAATGAGATGTTTATCCTGTATTTGATTGTGTTTATCTGCAGTTAGTTACACGAATTCAGATATGGGATGAAATCGGATAGGGATGAACGGGTTTAAGAGTTTTTAAGATTTTAAGAGTTTTAAGAGTTTAAGAGTTTTAAGAGTTTTTAAGAGTTTTAGCCAAATGCTTTATAATATAGTATATATATATATATATATATATATATATATATATGGAAGATGAACAAGGTAAAAATAAGATAACACAAAAACCATAGAATCAATATGATTTTGCCCTGAAATCATATGCGATTGAAAATTATACATAATTTTAATATAAAATTAAATATAATTTAATAATTCTCTGTTTTGTTAAATATTGGTTTGATTCATCTCCCTTTATATATAAACGTTTGAATGAAGAGTTGTGTTTCTAAACTATAAATAATAATAATAATAATAATAATAATAATAATAAATACTAATAATAATTTTGTTTAATTTATTTGTGGGTTATTCCGACCAAGAGAGGGAAAGTTGTATGAGGATGACAGTAGTTGTCTACATGCATTACCCCTGCCTCACTTTACATCAATTTCCATGCATTTTTTTACCGGCAAAGATAAACGAAATATCATAAAAAGACTAACAAGACGCTAGCAAGGAGAGAGTACAGGCAAAAAACAAGACATGGGGGAGTTGCACCACACTATCCAACTATTCAACAAAAGACCTTTCGGAACTCTATTTTTAAACCAGAAAAAAGAATACGCCTGAAGCTGGCCTGCGAGAAAAGTAGCCGAATTCATAGAGGGAGCTCTGAAAATTTTACGGTTTCGCAAGTTCCAGATAATCCAGAAGAACCCGTAAACCACTCCGATAACGCCTTTTTACACATGGAAGTCCCGGCCACCTCCGAGCTACGATCCAGAAGATTGTCAATCGAGTTAACCTGTCCGATATCCACTTTCCACCAAATACATGAATAAGGTCAACTTATGAAAATATAAGATGAGATGTCGTTCTAAAATAAAATCACATGTGATATAATATATTTAAAAACACTAGTCGATTTGGTCAATACCACCAAGCTGATCGGAAAACTTGCTTTTATAGGGATGGATTTGACTGTGATACGCGATTTTCAATAACGTGTACCAACCAAGTTTTTATATTTGGGTATGGTAATACCAACCGACTGAAATTGGTACCTTTTAATTGGTACAAAATTTCCACCCCTATATATGTTGGTTGGTCAACACGACATGTGTGCAGTGGTGAACCCATGGTTTTTCCTCAATGGGTGCACCTTTAATTAGGGTTGCAACGTCGCAGATTGACTCGTGAGAAAAGTCAACGTGATTTGATCGGAGAAAGTCAATTGTTTCGATTTGGGAATAAAATATGTTATTCCAAATGGAATCCACTTTTTGAACAAGACACAAGATTACATCTTACGTCTCACGTGTGTTTAACTGAAATTCCATTTTGTCAGAGACTTTTTTCGGATTTTGGTTGATTTCGTAAATTTTCTATTTTGGATTTGATTAATGTTATTCTTTACTCTTTTTGTAGGTTTCTAAATGGTTTCTATAATGAAGATTGACTAAACAAATTTATATCAATAATACAACTAAGGTTTGAGAAAATTAAAATTAAACTAAGAAAACTAACAGATTTAAGGTGAATCAGATTAAAAAAAACCAGTTTTAACAGATTTAGGACAAATCAAATGTACAATTTAAGATCAGGGTTTTAGTCAATGACAATATTCAAATCAATAACAAAATAATAATCAAGAGTTTAAGACAATCAAGATAGTAATTAGACGTTTTATAGTAAATATTTATCAATAACAAAATTATCATTAGAAACTTTTACATAATTAAATGTTAAATGTATTATTCTTTTTACAATGATTAAGATATTATAAATTATATTTTTATTAATAATTTAAAAAGCTAAACTATAAAATAAATTGAAAAAAAATTTAGAACACATATTTGAAATTTGGTTCAACATCCCTAGTGATAAGCTTCCTACATTCCCTATTTTTAAGACCCATGTTTCCTTTATATTTTTTTTTATTAACTTGGATATCTAACCCGTTATACGAACCGATTAATCACATGGTGACCACCTGCTTTGCGGGTAGTCCGAAGTCACCGTATTTGAATCTCATGGCCACAAGAGAATTTTTATTCTTTCTTGGATTTGAACTTGGCACCTCCCGACATTTTTGATCTTTAGAGCCCAAGTTCAAATCAATCAGACATCATCCTTATGATTGCCTTTATACTCTTTAAGTATATAAACGCTGAAATTGTCCCACATCAATTAACCTAAAGAGTTATCCTCTATACCCTTTTCTATAAATAGTGCTTCTAAGGGTCTTTTCTTTCTTTGGCTTGCAATACCAAAAAAATAAGGGCACTTATGAGTGCACCTTTGAACCATTAAAGTTTTTCTCTAAGGTCAATAAAGAGCGGTTGCATAGGACCCTACTCGACTGTACACAAATTTACCCCTATATGTTCGTATTACTCATGTTTGTATCAATAATGATCGGGTGCATGGAACCCTAATAGCACATCATCCATTATTTTTCTTTCAAGTTTTAAACCCTTATAAGACAAGAATAAGTAACGAGTTTGAAAAAAAATTATAGCAAACTAAACGAGTTTGTTTAGGTTTTAATCATCACACCCCTATAGTTTTTATAGTCCTCCTCACACACATCAACTTCAACAAAGCTTACATTTAAAATTTTTAATGTATATTTTAACCTAATTTTGACATAAATAAAAATGCATACAACAATACCAATATATAGACTTGGGATCATGTGAGACCAAAAGTTTTTTTGTAAGACCCGTAAGACCAATTTTCAACCCTTGGATTAGATCTACAATCTGACAATATGAACATTCATAAATGCCACAAGACTTCTAAATAATCACAAAATTGCCACCGTGCAATTTAGATCAGTAGATCATTAACTTATAAAGTTGATCAATGAACATAAATTGGTTTTACGGGTCTCACAAAAAACCTTTAGTCTCACGTGAACCCAACTTCCTCTCTCTCTATATATGTATGTATGTATTTCAATTCTTTGCATATAGCATGACAGGTATCTCTTAATTTTACATAATCAAGAAAGACTATCAAGTTTCATATATTAATCAATCAACAAGCTTCATAATGCTTAATTACCGACACTTTCATTCTTCTACAACACCCTCCATATAAATATTATATATATATATATATATTACAGTTTCTAATGTTCCTCCCCTTTGGCGATCTTCATCCGATATCAATTCCAGTCGTCATTCATCAACACCCTATAACCACCATCATTCTGTGGATCAACACCTCTAATTTCACCAGTTCCATGATCAAACATATTGTAATTCTGGTGATCAGATGATAAACTTGAGCATCTGCTCTTCTCTTTCTGTTTCTTGGTTCTCAGTAGAAAGTTAACATCATCCCACTTGGACTTGCATATCAGTGCATTCCTGTTGTTGTAACCCAAACAAGCCATTCTCAAAGCAATTTCCTCCCACAAAACCTCTGCCATAGACGTCCCACCTTCTTCAAATCTTGTTTCCATGCCACTTCTTAGATGTATCAGTTGTGTTATCTCATTTTCTTCCCAATTCGACACGCTGCTATCGCCGGTTTTCTCGTATTTACGATCATTACTTTCCTTCGTAGTTAATTTGAGCAAAGCTTCCATCAAAGCTGAATCTCTTGACTCCATCCATGCTCGTTCGCTTGCTCGAAACTTATTTTCCATTTCATATCTCGTAGACGCTTCTTTCCTCCATCGCTCCTCTTTCAAAATTCTCTCTTTTTCCTTTTCATCAATTGTCTTCATCATCTTCACCATCCATGCCTCTTGTTTCTCCATAAGCGTCTGCACTTTTGTTTCGATGAAATCCGTTATCTTGGTCTTCCAACACTTTCTTCCCGGCCTTCTCTTGTTCCTCTCAACACAATGGCTGTATACATCGTCCCTGAACGGCGGCACGGTTGCATTGTAGTTTTTGTAGTCGCACGATGAAGAATCGAACATAGATGGATTATTGGGAAGGTGTGGATTTGCTTGAAAAGTATGAGTTTCAATGTTAAGGTTCGAGATCGAAGGTGGCTTAGGATCTGGATTGGTACTAGTGCCCGTTTCGCCGTATAAAGCTTCAAGATGGCGAAAGAATCGATAATGCTTCTTGTTTTCTTGTCTTCCAGCTTTCCCTTCTTTAATCTTCTTGTAATACTTGTACAAGTTTTCAAATTTTTCATTGCATTTTTTCCCAGATCTTTTATACCCATGCTCCATGGACATTATCCTGAATTAATTAAACAACTCCTCACCAAACAACAAGATCAAAGAAGAAAAAAAGGTATAGAAGTGATGGTGATCTTTGCTGTCATGAAGTACAAGTCCCATGTGGTTTGTTGGATTGAGCAGCTATTATTAGCCCAGATTGGAGTCTTGAAGACCATTTAAGATGGCACAAGAAAGGTGAGTCTTTTAACCTTTTTTCAGGCTGGTTAATTACTTGCATGATTCAACTAAAAGAGGTGAAAACTGAAAAGTGTGTCCACTTAAAGCTAGATGGTGTAGTTTTCAAGAAAGGTGTTGAATCATAAGAGATTCATCAATGAAATCCTTGAAGCATGATCATATCACAGTTTTGAAAGTAAGCTTTTGATCTTTGAACATTAAACTGGAAAGGTGTTGTTGATCATCAGTGTCACTCGATCGTCTGGATGCTTGATTGTTCAGGGTCTTGGAATTAGGGTTCTATGATTCACTTTTAACTAAAGAATTAATCCTTCTCTAGAGTGAATCATAACTTAGCTATACTCATGTTGTTTTATATAGACAAAACCCCAAATGATCTCTGGTCCTAAAACCAGAAACGAAAAGAAGACGAAGAATGTTGAGAGAGGGAAAAAGAGAGACCTTGAAACTTCATCCCATAAAGGCCCTTTCTGATTAGCTTCTTTGAACTTAGAATCAAGTCTTGATCGGATCTCTAGGAGTGCTCGAGTTTCTTCCGTTGGCCATCTCCCAGAATCACAACCACCAATCTCCATGTCTAAACCATTACCACCGCCACCACTGTGATCAGAAGTTGCTGCTGCTGCTGCTGCTGTTGATGCCGTAACATCCATTGTTGAATCAAATCCAAACGATGTCATTCCACCACCACCACCACCACCACCACCACCACCTCCCAGCATCACCATGGCGTAGTGCAGGTCACAAGGAGGTTGAGGTTGAGGCTGTGGCTGCGGTATGGAAGGGAAGATGGGCCTTCCCTTCGTATAGTGAGTTGTCAGATCCCTCATCCCATACTTCTCTTCCATTTCCATCTTGGTTTTCAAGTGTCTTATTTCTTTAACCTTTTCAATAGTTTGTGGAAACAAGTTCTCCTGTGAGGATGAAAGAGTATGAACTTAGGATAGGGTATCAGAGAGATCCCTGGTGAAGGGATTAGGTTAGAATGGCCTTGGACCCATCTCCTTGTTTGTTCTTAAGAATACATAACCTAAATAATAGAGACTAGATGTACAGTATCATCATGATGTACTATATGTATATCAACTATGTATATATGACAACTTTAATCGAAAACCTAAGTTCCGTTGTAAACCGGAGAACAAAGGATTTCGCATCACATGTCCCGTACATTTATATATGACTTATTCATCATGAATGGTGCATTATTTACCATGAAGTTCACTTTCTTTATTCATGATGAATATGAAAGGTTTGCAACTGAACTTCCAGATATTTCATACTTATCATCTTATATTGTATCTTTATCTTTATCTCTCTCTCTATATAGATATATATATATATATATCTATATTTGATGAGAGAGAAGGAAAGGAGAGACGAGCACAGACCGGTAAAAACACAGGCTCTTGGAATAAGAAATGTTAAAAAAGTGAACGCAACAAGTAGTCTACTTGTCTTCCCTAAATCTTGATCCAATGCTTATGCATCTACAGTGCCCACCCCCTATTCATCCTTCTCAGAGTGTCTCCCCAGTCCCCACTCTAGCTTTTTCTCTTTTGGTATTATTTTTCTTACCCTTTTTGGTCATATTCTTTAACAAGTTTGTGGGTAAGTGTGTAATATATATATATATATATATATATAGAGAGAGAGAGAGAGAGAGAGGTTATTATGCAACCAATACAACTCAATCTCAATCGTCCATTTCATTTGATTAATATGTGATTTCATAGAAGTTTTGATTGTTTCTAATATAAAGTATTGATCATAATTAATGAACCATATTCATCTTCTATAAATATTCAAACCATAATAAATGAGTACTCATCATTTTCATAAATATCTCAATTTATTGGGTTACATTGGTTGTACAAATGCGACAGATTGTATTTGTTTTAATAGAATGTACGTTTTGGAAGGACAAGAAATTATAGTTTGATATCATGTGAAAAATCATTTATTAGTGTGTTTGATAACTTTGTTAACAAACACTGAGTTTATAAGATATTTACAATGTTCAATCTCCTTATAGATTGTTTTATAGAACCAAACGATAAATCATAATGCCTTAGAAGTGTTTGCAATAAGTTTATAAGACGTTTTTGGCGTTTTAACAAAGTTTTTATGACATTTTAAAAATAAAATGCCGTATTAACTATTTTTTTTTATAGGACACTTGTTATCTATGACATTTTTTCAAATAACGTCCTATAAAATAGCTAATACGACGCTTTGTTTTAAAATTGTCCATAGAAGTTTGTTAAGACGATAAAAAAACATCCTATAAACTTATTGCAACATGCTTAGATAAGATGTTTTATTGTTTAATCCTATAAACATCAGTCCTACAAGGTAGTCTTTTGGGACGCCTAAGTATTTTTAGCGTCCTATAGATTTGATGCAACACCCTCCAATTTAGAAAGAACGATTAATTTAAAATTTCAATAATATATCGAATAAGGAATAAACTACTTTCTAGTTGTCAATACTTTCTTATCTATGATGCAAAGCTTATTAAGAACACCCATTTTACTCCCAAAACATATACAAGGAAATCCAAAAGAAGAATGAGGATCGAGGTGAAAAGGACCAAACCCTAGGTTAAGAAATGGCTGGTTATGAGCTTACCTTTCAACTTATAGGAACCCTAAATCATCAAGAAAACTTTAATTTTTTTTTATTCTCCCGTGAAGGGCTTCAAAATATGAAACTACAACCTCCACAATCGCCTCAATCTGATGAGAAATGAGAGAGTTATGACCAAATGAAGAAAAAAACCCCACAAAATGATTTTAAGCCATCTGAAGGTTAAACCCTTGTTAAGCCCCGCTTCATGGGCGTGAAGCTCCCCTTTCACGGGCGCAAAGAAATGCTTCCAAAAATTATACGTATAAAAAATCTAGGTTTTACACCTGATTTTGTTCTATCAAATCCATCTACATTTCTTTATTTACTTGAAAACTACGAATTTGTTTTATAGGAAAAGATACATAAAGCCAGAAACAAGATGCTCGGATTTTGTTATAAATTGAAAATCTAATTCAATTTTGAAATGGTATGCATTCCATCAAAACTCGTAATTGTTTTAGATATCAATCAATTATAATCGGTACGTAAAATCTTGTACCATATGCCAACTTTTTTCGATTGATACATGTTGGTACTGGTTTTATACCAACTCATGTTACATATATGAAAATTTTAAATTTGTTCAAATTTTGAGTTTTCAAGTAACATATATGACTGTAATCAGTACCAATTAAGTTGGTACCAAATTAATTGATACAATTGATATATATGTTGACTGGTTTAATCCGATAAAAAATTGCCATCCCTGCTTTTTTATTTTATTTTTATAAGTCAATAAACTGTAAGACTTAAGAGCACTCATCATGCATGTACGGTGAAGATGTAGTGTCAAAATGGATTAAGCTTGTTTATATTTTAAAACTTGTTACGATTTTAAACTCAAAATATATCAATTTAAGAAAAATCAATAACAGATTTGAAACCACGTACCATCTTGACTCGTACATCCCATCTCTCTCGCTTGTCTCTTGCTTTTTAATCCCTATTTGGAAGCTCATTAAATTGGAGCGAAATGTGCTGGTGGTCAGGGTCGGTCCTGAGTTTCTGGCTCTATGTAGGAATGCTAAAAAATGCTTGTATGTCGATTTTTTTAGCAAATTAAACGTATTATTTTCTAAAGGGCTTGGGACCTAGTCAAACAAGGCGGTTCATCCCTATGTTGATGGAATCAAAACAGTCAAACGAGAAGGGATGAAGAACAATAGGAAACAATTTGGTTGTTCACTAGCTAGTTTAATGACCGTATTCATGCTGTCTTTCTCTAATTAGATTAGCCGCTTAGTTGATGTCCTAGACGGCTTGGGTTTGTTTATAAACCAGAAAACTAATAACACATAAAAACTCAATGCCCCTTGGACTTGTGATGCCTTATGCGATCGCACGAGCTACACGTGACCAGAACCGGGCCTGGACATGTTGTTGTGTACATATTTATTAGATTGATACGTGTCACACGCATCTACAAATCAATACTGTATGTTTATGTACATTGTCATATATGCACTACAAAACAAATGTCTTTTATCCACAAATATCACCCGAGAAAATGCAGTCGGTAATTATCGACAGATTACCTAGAAAATATTGATGGTTCGGTAGAATCCGATACTTTTCAAGAAAATGCCAACGGAAAACCAAAAAAATGCATGGGTATTATGTCACTGATTTCAATTACTCACCAACTTTTGTGACAGTTTTACGATGAATCACCCTTAGCGACGGATTTTCCAGGGAAAAGTCCGTAGCTAAAAGTTTTCCTTTTAATAGTGATGAACATATACAACCTCATCGTAAATACATTACAATCAAAATCCAGTAAAAATATAACGATATAAGCTTCTAATTTATTGAAAAAATGTAAATTATTTAAGCCTCATTATCTTTAATTAAGGATGGTGATGTGTCCCGAACCGGGGACGAGGGCAAGGATTCCCTGCTAAAACGGGTTCCGAGGTCGGGGATCCTCGGTAGACTCAAACTAACATATATTTTTCATAGGGTTTGACCGGAGACCGGGACTGGAGGCTATTACTAAAAACCGCGGCCGGAGATCACAAAAGCCGCCCATCCCTACCCTGTTGCCATGCCTATCTTTAATGGTTTTTTTTAATATATGTAAAAAATAAAAACCAAATAATAAATGATTTGCCGCACACGGTTTCATATTGTAGTCAAGTAGTGTGGTGTGGTGAAGTGGGTCCATTACCCCCGCAAGTTTTTATTTATGTCCCCCCCTAACACAAAATCCATAAATCGACTCTATCCCATATCTTACCCACCTTATTATTATTATTATTAATTTTTTATATTTTTATTTGATTTGATTTGATTTGATTTAATGTAAATAATATAATTATCAAAATAAAGAAATTTAATATACTTTTAGTAATTTAACACTGTTATTCGTGGTGATCTGGTTAAGATAAAAAACAATATGGTTGTTACGTGAACCAGATTGTCATATTTTTATTCTTATTTAATACCGTTTGTCAAAAGATGATTGGTTCGTTCTAGTTTTTTTATAAATAAAATTTATCTTATTAAAAAAAAGCTTTTAATAGATTTCAAAAAATAAGCCTTCAAAAGAAATTATATTTTTAAATTCTTAGACATATTTTCATCGTAACAATTTCTTTTTTCATTTTAATATCTTGTTACATTGAAAATTCCTAAATTTTCAATTCTCTATAAGTTTTTATTAGTTGATCGTTGTAGTCTAAAATAAATTAAATATTAAATAGATAATTTTTGTAAATTGATATTTTAGGTTGAAATTGAATTTAAAAAAAGGATAATTTTTTTTGGGTTAAATCAAAATTAAAAGTTATATGCATGAATACAAGAAAACGTAATATTTCTAATAAGAGATTAGATTGGATGAAACCGGTGAAAAATTGACGGGGACCCAAAGTTTCATGGGTCACAACGGGTCAAATAAAACCCAGTATCCACTTATTGGCTGTGATCCATGTTTACATGGACTTGGGTAAATAGTTGGGCATATTTGGGCTTCTGACGTTGCTGTTGGACAGATGGGGTGAGATTAGCTGGGTTGGGTTCGAATTCCTGACCATGTTTTTTTTAAGATTGCGTTTGGTATATGAGACGGGACAAAACTTATTGTCTCATGTTTGACGTAATATGAAACAAAACAAGAATTCAATGTCTTATGTTTGACGTGACATGAAATAGGGACAAGAACTGTGATAAAATGAGACAAAAGAGGTTTTTCTTGTTTCACCAAAATAGGTAGAACAAGATAGAAGAAGAATGAGAAAACAATAAAATATTACTAATATACTTTAGTTTGATATATAACCTTAATATGATATTTGTTTTAATGGTCATCACCACTAGTATCGACCGCTACCACCACCAGTGATCACCGTTGGCCATCTCCACCTTCTTTTCCACTACAACAACATCCTACACTGCTTTCTACAACCACCTCCATCGCCAGCTCTGCCACCGACGACCACCGTCCATTGCCACCACCACTACGCCGTTGGTCACCTCAAACTCCTCCTCTACTACAACAACCTCCTCCACCATCTCCACGACTATCGTCGGCCACCGACTTCCACCGTCCATTGTCACCTCCATAACCACCATCGACCACCTACCACCAACACTACCACCGTTGGCCACCTCCAACTCCTCCTCTACCGCAACAACTTCCTCCATGACCTCCACAACCATCGTCGACTACCGACCACCACTGTCCATTGCCACCTCTGCAACCACCATCACCACCACCATCGTTAGCCACATTCAACTCCTCCTCTACTGCAACAATCTCCTCCATGACCTCCACAACCACGTCGACCATCGACCACCATCGTCCATTGCCATCATCACCTCCAACATAACCACCACCACTACCTTAACTATATTGGCCACAACTAACTCCTCCACCGTTGTCAACCACCACCAGCACCATAATCCACCATCTTCAAGTCCTCCACAACCACCGTCATCCACTGTCATCCACCAACAACTATTACCTCTACCTCTATAACCACCAACTACTAGTACCTCTACCTCTATAACCACCAACCATTATTACCTCTACCTCTATAACCACCACCACTACCAACCACCATCAATTATATCAAATTTTTCATTCAAATTTGGTACCATTATATATGTATGTATTTATTTTATATGAAAATTGTGTAAAAATATTTATAAAATAAATTCTTTAATTATTTATTTTATTTGTGTTAATTATAATTATTATATAATCTTTAAAATAATCAAATAACTTTTGAGGACAACTTGTTTAGTTCTATCCCGTCCAGTCCTAATTATATCAAACACCAGACAAATATTTGTTCTGTCCAGTATTACCCTCTTGTTCTATCTAATTATGTTTTGTCAAGTCATGTTTGCATACCAAACACTAGCTAAAGTACTCAAAAATTGTAATATATAGTAGCTCATAACAGCATTTTTATTTAAAATTCTACCAAATTAAATAATTAAATTTTATGAGAATTGCCAAATAGCTACTTGATGTTAGAAAGTTATATTTTAGCCCCAGAAGCTGTTACAAATGAAAGTAATTACATATATATATATATATATATATATATATATATATAGGTGGAGGTTCAAACGAGAACCCATGTGATTTATGAGAATGTGAGAACAACCCAATAACCTCAAAGTTGTTCTCACAATAACCTCAAAGTTATAGAAATTCATATTGGCTCTTGTAAACTATCATACTAATTTATGTCATTGTGGGACCCTAGCTGGTAATGTAGTTATGTCAAACATATTTTAACCTAGATTGGGGCAAGCCCAAGACCAAGAGTTCCTAAAATTTACAATTAATCCCAATTTGGAAAAATTTGTTGCATTTCGGTCCCAACTAAATGTGAATTTGTTGGTTTTTTTTATAGGATGTATGTAGATATATTATTTTGAACTATGGTTTGATGCATGCAAGAAAATGTGTTTTTCTGAGGATGCATAAACCTGCTTTTAATTGCACAATGTGATGTGTCGTGTGTTGTCAACCCACGTTGTATGTGTGATTGAGATTATCAAGGGGCTACGATGGTTTCATAGCAGTGGTTACAGTAAGAAAAAGGCAAGTGGGGTTTTTCAGGTTTGTAAAAACTTAAACCGTGAGAGCATGACAAGTAGACCATGTCGGGTAAAAGAAGAGAGTTTGGAAATAATGTGTACTCGTTGGATTTTTACAACCACTGCGCATAGACAACAAGATGAAGATGTAGCAATTGGAACTATTTGTTGCCAAAGGATGAGAAGACAAGATCATGATAGCAGATTATAGTGCATCGAAGATGAGTACCGATCATAATGATATAATGCATCAAAGATGAACACCGGTCATCATGACTTACAGAGAACGACTAACAGAGTACCACTGAGTGAAGATTCCCTCCATAGCACGATCAAAGAAAGAAACTAAAAGGGGGTAACTAGGTGAAGTCGAGGAAAACAAATCTAGAAATCCATGATTGTTATTCCAGTATAGAATGGTATGAGGGTTAATATGCAAATTCATCATTTTGGAAGGGGTAAAGTGAAATTTCCAAAGTGCCTATCAAGTATCAACCGTCGTATCACACCTTTTTAAGCCACACACTGACCCATAAACATAGATATCAACTACTGTACGGGGATTGACATTGCTGTTCTTGCTTTTAGAACTCCATCAAACGAAAATTTTGCCTTACACCTCAAAACATACAAAACGCAGTTCATCTCCTTCTGGTTTGCAATTCCCACTCCATAAACCCTAAACAGTTCGTGATCCCTATATATATGCATGGCTATGGTGCTCATCATCTTCATCCCCAAACACGGTTCTCTATTTTCATGCAAATATCTGATCAAAACCAAAAGGAATGTCAAAAAGTTCTGAAACTTCTCCTCTTGCTAGTTCTTCTGGAAAACACCCAAAGTATAGGGGAGTGAGGCAAAGAAGAAGTAGTGGGAAATGGGTTTCGGAAATTCGGGAGCCAAAATCACCTAATCGTATTTGGCTTGGTACATTTCCCACCCCTGAAATGGCAGCGGTGGCTTATGATGTGGCAGCATTGGCACTGAAAGGTGGAGATGCTGAGCTTAATTTCCCAAATTCAGCTTCTTCATTGCCTGTTCCAGCTTCTTCTGCTCCACGTGACATCCAAGCAGCTGCTGCCAATGCAGCTGCAGCTTCTGGGGCAGCAATGGATGCTTTCTTGGGTGGTTATGGTGGTGGTGGTGCTGCAGCAGAACCGCCAGTGATCGGAGGTGATGGATTTATCGATGAAGATTTGATATTTGATATGCCCAATGTGCTTGCAAACATGGCTGAAGGGATGCTTCTTAGCCCTCCGCGGTATAATTACTATGTCGGCGAAGAGACTGGAACAGGAAACTCGATGGACCACGATTTGTGGAATTAATTGATCTTAAATCACCATATACATATATATCGCGCATATATATCGTGTAGTATGCGAATCCTAGTTGCCTGCAATATATATACATATATAGCAACTATATATAAGAATAATGTGGTGATTGTTGAAGGCTATAGTCATAAACTAGAGCTTAAGGATGTAAAATTTTATGTGGTGGAAGTTGTTTTTACATTTGAAGTGGTGTTCTTATATATAGTGCCACACTTATGTCTCTGTCTTTTTTCTAGATGACTTGAAGATCAGATAAGCATTGAGATTTTGAAGAAAACATGAAATCTTAGTCTTCAATTCAAAGTTTTACCAATAAAATAGGTGCACATGATCAATCAAATATATATATATATATATATATTGTATATGAGTGAAGTGTTAACAGGATCTTGGTTTAGGGTTTCCTGCTATATATCTTCTGTACACATATCTGTATTATATATTGTATATGTGTAAAGTATTAACAGGATCTTGGTTTAGGGTTTTCTGCTATATATCTTCTGTATCTGCATATCATTTGTTCAGATTGTGATTTGTAGAACCGAATGTTTCCTAACGGTAGAAATGATATAATGCTTAGAACAGACTCGGAATTTTCTATTACCTTTTAATTAGATCTAGGTCTTTTACATCAAGCTCAGTATATAACTAGAAAAAAACATGTATGAAACGATGGTCCACCTTATCAGAAGTTGAGATGTCGTATTCTAATCAGAGATTCCTAGTAGATTTCTACGATTGAGGATAAGTTTGAATCAAGATTGAGTAGGGCATCTGCTTAATGGTGTGTTATATATATATATATATATATATATATATAAATAATGGCTGAATGCTTTAAGGATGTTGGTATGATATTTAAAAAAAAATTAGTAGCATGCTCCACAAATCTCTCTTTATATCTTCCCCCCAAACCGATTATTATCCGGCCACCGAAGATAAGCTTTGTACACCTTTCCAAGTTCATCTTGTTTCACAGCTCTGTGTCGCAGGTTGCATCAAGAGAGGATCCATGATATTATTTGATCGAATATCGGCCACAATTAATGTTCCCATACATGTTACTGTACTTTGATTAATCCCATGGGGTCTTAAAGTTATAACAGCTATCTAGTCTGGCAAACCCACCTCGGATAAACCTGCGAGGAGTTGAACTGTAGATCTCTGAGGACCGAAACCCAAGTGTTACAAGTTGAGTTACCCCTTCCTAACTCTACCAAAGTCACCATTTATACGTCTGTGTGTGTATATATATGTATGCAACTTATGTACAAAATACAGCAATTGAACTGACTCAAATGCTTACAACACTTCTTAATATCTTCTAAACAAGATCATTTTGTGACAGACCCACATGATGATCGATCAATGGCTGGACTTGTATACATATTACTTTACAACAGCAACAGTAATACTCTGAGGACCAAGAAACAAATCAGCAATAATGCCATATATAGTGGCCTTTTAAAGTAAGTAATCTGTAAGTTGCGATGATAATAATGGTTAATATGTCAACTTAAGTGACATGTACTGTAATTAGAAAGAATCAAAGTGTAATTATGACCATGAATGACTTTGAAACTAGTTGAAGTGTTGCATATATTATGGGTCAATTAACCAGCATATATTTAGCTGTCCAATTAACTCATCCCTGCATATACAAATAAGGACTGATCATAGTGAAAAACTTCTGTTTACCCACTCAAAATTGACATCCACAGAGGTTTAATTATGATTTAAGTGGTCTCAAGTTAATATAATATTTGGGGTCTTGTTTTTGAATATACGTCAATTTGATTCCAGTTTTTAGGATATCTTCTAAGTAACGGATTCTTTTGAGATCTATCTATACTATATTACAAAGCATTTGACAAAAACTCTTAAAAACTATTTTTTATGCATGAAGTACTGTCTATTAATGTATATTACTTAAAATTCAAGATTACAAGTAAATTGTACGTAAGTACAACTAATTAAAGCTTCATACCTGAATTCGTGTAGTACTAACTGCAGATAAATATAATCAAATATTAGATAAACATCTCATTTTAAATATAAAAAATCTAAAATATAATTAAGATAATTTATTGAGTTCTAACAGAATATTTAATTATTATCTTTATAAAATTTTATATTATTAAACCAAAAATAAATTATTTCGTTATTAAACTTAAATTAAATTATAATTAAAAAATAAATTAAAGAAACTACATAAAAAATGAGAAGTTTTAAATAGTTGATTTGATATAAACATTGATATATATTTTTTTCAAATTTTTATGATATTATCAAATTTATATTTTATTCAAAAATAAAAWCATTATTGTTTTCTTAAAACTACATAAAATCGTATTATAATATCGACAAAGACAAATAATAAAATAGAACATTAAAATCGAGATGTGTCTCGCTGCATTACGCAAGTACTCTTCTAGTAATTATTAATGCATTTTCAACTTTTTGCAAAAGAAATCACACATTTATCCAAACAGAAAAATAGAAATATAACATAAACAAATAAGCAAAAAAAATATAGAAAAAACCAATAAACCTTCCCATGTTTTAACTATTGAAATATTGAAGTTTCTAAATATTTTTGTTTGAATAAGTAAACAATCGAACTTTTAGAAATTGGTTATTTACATTATTTTAACATAAAAAACGACATGTAACAAGCTAAGAAGGTTTTGAAGTAAAAAAGATGCTAAATTTGTTTTATCATTCTCAAACCTTTCGCTATTAAAACTCCTTGCACCCAAAACCATCACTCCCCCTCGCCACCCCATTGTCGTCCGCTCTCCATCATCGCCCGCCGTCGTCGTTGCTCGTGCCATCGATCTCTCTTTTTGATATGTTATTTTCTATTTTTTGGTTCTTCATACTTTTTAATCTGTTTGTACGTACTCTATTAAAATGTAGGAAAAAACGATAATTGAAAAACAAATAAAAAAAGGAGATCCATGGCAAGGGGTAACAATGATGGTGAGTGGACAACAATGGGTCCACAAGCAGTGGCAAGGAGGAACAATATGTCGTTTGGGTGTGAGGGTTTGAATACAGTTAGATTTGATGATGGTAAAACTGATTTAAAGTTTTTTTTTTTTTACTTTAAAATCATATCAGTAGGTTTGCTGAAGCTAATAGCCCATCGTGCGAGATCCCACTGGGGCCCACTATGCCAAAAATGAGAGAAACCCCATCCCTCTCTTTCCTTTTTTCTCCCCCATGCCGCCACACATAGTGGGAAACCATGTATGTCCAAACAGTGAGCACAATTTTCCATAATGATGTTACAAGTATACATCGACACTGTGATCGCTACAAGTAATAAAGTGGTAAAAATATCAAGATCGTATTCATAGGAATCGAACTTCAGAGTTTCAAGTAGTAGGTCGAGAATACATTGATTTCAATTAGAGAAGAAGAAAATACATTTGGCAAGTTTGATGATTTTCATAACGAAATATAAACAAGTAACTAAAAATAGATATGTATGTAAATGTCACCTAAGAGATCAGTATTAACAAGATGGTCAAGTAGACGAGTCTATAAAACATCTATAAAAGTCCCCATCTCTTGAAAATTGAACTTCCATATAGCTTAACACATATAATCGCATTGACAATGAATGTCATCCATGCATTGAGCACTAAGAAGACTAGACTTGTGATAATCCTTGCAGAGCTGAATGCACTCCGATATAACACATTGATCAGTGTTCAAAAGGTCTACACATGTTTTAGAGATCAACGTTTCAGTCCCTGAATAAAATACACATAAAAAACAACCGTGTAAATCTATCAAAGACAAATAAACAAATCTCCCACCTATTAACCACTATGATCTTATCAACGATTTTTATCGCCTATCAAGATTAAAGGTGCGCTTTTCGTTTGTGATTGTGTATGTCATACTGATAGTAAATAATTAATATACATATATATTACAGAAACCACTAAATTAAGTAAAGATTACCAACTGTAATTGTGAGTACGAACAAAAGAGCAATGCACAGCTTAATGGATGCCATAATTTATGGTTTGCGGATATTGTTTACAAGATTAGATCTGTATATCTATCAAATGTTTCAACATTGTTAATTTGTAGGGAAAAATTTAAGATGAACACATGATATTAATATTCTTATATTTTGGTGAATTTAGTTTAAATCACTAAAAATGCATATTATTGGTCTCTTTAAAACTTAACCCCCATATTAATGTTAAAGAATGTAAATTAAAATGTTGATCATGGTAACCCCCATATCAATATTAGTTGAAAAATGAGCATGAAGTTTGTTATTTCTAATCCTCAAATATTATATTATATTATATTATATTATATTATATTATATTATATTATATTATATTATATTTAAACTCTTAACAATAATTTTTTATATATTAAGTACTATTTATTGATATATATTATTTAAAGTTCAAAATTACAAGTAAATTGTGTGTATGTACAAGTTATTAAAGTTGTATGTTTGAATTCGTATAACTAACTGGTAGATAAACATAATCAAATACTGAATAAGTATCTTATTTTAAGTATAAAAAATCTAAAATATATATTTAGGATAATCATTGAATTCTAACAAAATCGATGCATATTTAATTTAATACTAAAATCGCTGCAATTTTTTCCAAAATTTTATGATACCTTCAAATTTGTATTTTGTTCAAAATAAACGAAACATTAAAATTAAGATGTATATCGCTGCATTGCACGAATACTCTTCTAATATTATATTATAAAACACTTAAATTCACTTTTTAAAAAATATAAATATTAAATCATTATGTACAAATTAATAATATATTCTTTTTTTTTTTTTTTTTTTTTTTTTTCAGTTTTTATGATATTTCTATTTTACTCTTTTGTAAACATTTATAATAAAAACTTGAAAGCTTTTAGAAACTCATATTATCTTTTACATATAAAGAGACCAAGTTTGAACTTCCACATATTTAATGTGATACATATAGACAGATAAAAAACAAAGAATAAAAAAAACGATCAAAAAAAGAAAGATCAATAACACGGACTAATAACGAAAAATTGACAAAAATGCCTAAGTCTCAAATACTTTTCATCTCAACTCAGGGCTCAAATGAACATTCTTACAAATATGAGAAACCAATGTTTAGGGGCTAAACATAATAATCCAAAAATCCAAGGGCTATCTTGCAAATAAAATCGGGCCTTAAATATGAGAAATCAATGTTCAGGGGCTGGGGATGCCAACCGTACGATCTTGTTTATATGCGGGCTGGTCCTTGCCTTCGATGCAACCAGTCCTCTCGTCCCATTCTATAAAACCGGTCCTCTTGTTCCATGCAACCGGTCCTCTTGTCCCATTCCATTCAACCGGTCCTCGATCATCATTAAAGTTAAAGTTTCTTAAAACTTGAAGGATTATGTTACAATTGATGCTATGACTCGTCCTTACTTAAAATATTCTTACAGTCTCATGGTTATTTAATTGTAACTCGTCCTTATTTAAAGCGCTTATAATTTATAAGAATTACATATTACTCTTCTATATTTTATTGTTGTTCTGTTTCATTTATGTTATGACAAAAATCATACTGACTCCTGATTAATTGACTTTTGCTTATTTTCTTTATAGCTGGCTCAAACATTAAAACTATGAAATTTTAATGCATGATACTTGACTTCCACAAGCATAATGCTCTAAGTAATTAAAATTTTCGATTGATATAATTCGTTCAAGGGACGGTAATAACATATTCATATACCATAACTGCTTTATTTAAACTAGCTTATATAAAAGTCGAAATATCTTAACAGTTATAAGTGCATTGACAAGTATCAACCAACAAGCATCGGCCTTCAGCAAAAGACCCATGTCTAATCTTGCACGTCTGAACACAGTCTGGTTCAGAGCAATTATTAGTCTCCCATGTCTCAACGCATGCTTCACCAACCATCATCTCAGTCCCTGAATAAGATACTCGTACAAATCATCTGTTAATAAATCTATCAATAAGCACAAACAAACAAATCTTCCACCTAATACTACGATCTTATCAACAATTTTTATTTATTTATCATGTCTCTTAAGAGTAAAAGTTTTTTTTTTTTTTTTTTGTGATTGCTCATGTCATATTGATATAAGATACAAGCACGAGGGTATATTTAAGAAAAACACAATATAAAGAATACCAGCAATTGTGAATATGAGCAGAAGTGCAACATATAGCTTGATGGATGCCATGGTTTGTGATTTGTGGTAATTGATTACAAGACTATAGACCTATATATCTATCAAATGTTTCAATTAATTTATAGGGGGGCAAATTGAGGTGAGCAGATGATATGACATCAGTATTCTTAATTAACCAATATTATGAATGTAACGTATATCACTATAAATGGAAACCCCCGGGGGGTTTTAATTTGTAAACCTACATTAAAGTGTTGATCATTTATAACTCCCATATTAATACTAGACAAAGAATGGGCATTCAACTCTTTAGAAAGACATAAAAAAAGGGCCAAAGCTATAATTGTTAGAGCATCCACTATGGAGGCTTCCATTAAGGTTCCTCTCGGGGTTTTTACAAAAACCTCCACTATAGGACAATAGTTTTTGTCGAGTCACATGTTATTATTAGAAGCTATGTTTCTTAAACAAGAACCCATGTTATTATATACATATATTTTATGTTATTATTTTTATTATTTCTTAACAATTTTTTTTAATAAATCTATAAAACATATAAGTTAAAGTTGATAAAAAAAATATAAATTAATTATTATAAGATATATACTAGAAGAAAGGTGTAGATGATGACTTCTATTAGGCATGACAACGAGGCGGGGATGGAGCGGGTTTTGTAATCCTTGGCCCCGGTCCCCGGGCGTTACGGGGATTAACATCCCGTCCCCGGTCAAAATCTGGTCAATCCTCGGTCAAACCACATGAATAATATTTGTTCGTTTGATTCTACCGGGGATCCCCGGCCCCGGACCCGGGACCCGTTTTAGCGGGGAATCCCTGTCCTCATTCGAGTTGGGTGAACCGAGTTCCCCACCGGGTCGGAACAAATCATCATCCCTAGCTTCTATAGTGTTCATCTTTTGTATTCCTTTCTTCATTCACTTTTTCATGTTTTTATCTTTATATTTAAAAGAAATGTACAAGGTTCAATGTGATCCGACGGCCTAGGACTGCCGATATGTAATATACTGAAGATATTGACATCGAAAGTGAAAACAAATAATAGATATAGAAATGATGGCAACACTTAAAATGGCTTGATAAACAACCACCCACTATTTCTTAATTTAATAATTGAATATATAGCCAGACAAAATCATACAAAAGACTAAAACACTGATTTATTGAATACCCATAGATAATATCTTTTAAGGTACGTTGATTCGATGAATACAGAACTTTAGGCTTCAAATTCTAATTCATGTGAACTCAAAATTTGGAAGAGAATCATTCATTTATATAATTCAATGCATTTAATTCAGAACTTTATTTATTATTATTAATTACACTTTTTATGATTTAAGCATGATCGATTTTTTATTCATTTATTTTTTACTTTTTATGACATTTAAAATAAACATGTCTTAGTTTTTCATTTAAAATACTTCTTTATTAAAATAATTCATTTAATATTTTTTACAACTTTCGTCAAAAATCACTTGTGATATCCACGATTAATTAACGGGTTTTTTTTTCTTCCAAAAAAGAAATCGCTAATTTTCGTCAAAATAATATTGATCATAATAAATTAAGTGGAAAAAAATGTAAATTATTTACAACATTACATGTGATATTTATCTACAATACTGATCATTAAAATCACAAATATAGTAAAATTTTAATATTAAATAACCATCTTAAATAACTTTTATATACATAAATTACTTTATTACTTTTATTTATTCATTTTTGAAATTATTAATTTACATGGTATTATTTAATGAATTGTGTGGTCCATATTCATTCTCTTATTTTTTTTATTTGGTTATTTATTTACTTTTTGTTCCCAATTCCTTTTCTACAAAGAAAATGAAAGAAAAGAGAATGAAAATGAAAGAAATTTTGCCTACTAAAAACTAAATCTGATTAAAAAGATTGGCTATTTTAATCAAATTCCTTTTGTTAACTTGACATGATTGTGTAACATCAAGAGAACATGTATGTCCTTTAGTTATGTTACGCACAATCGTGAAAGGTCGAATCTATTGTTTCGCGTATATCCATAGAGGAATTTGTAGGCACTTTCAACAATAAAACATAATAAATTTTAAATATTTTAAAATCATTTTTACTCTACAATTTCCTTTTTTCCTTTTTTATTGCTAACATTTAAACAATGAAATTTTATGATACTTAACTACTATTGACATAATGTTTTGAATAATTAAACTTTTAAACTGATAATCGTTCAAGGGATTAGTAAAAAAATGTGCATACACACATAACGGCTTTATTAACTTGGCTTATATAAAAATCGAAATCAAAATAGCTCAACACTTAGTATCGCATGAACAATCAACATCATCCATGCATTTAGCACTCAAAAAATCAGACTTGTGATAATCCTTGCAAAACTGAATGCACTTCGATATATCACATTGATCAGTTGTCCAAATTGTTCCACATGAATCAGCTTTCACCATTTCAGTCCCTGAATACACATAAAAAAACAGTCATGTAAATCTATCAAAACACAAAAAGAAAACCTCCTACCTATTAACTACTGTGATCTTATCAACGATTTTTATCGCCTATCAAGATTAAAGGTGCGGTTTTCATTTGTGATTGCGTATGTCATACTGATAGTAAATAATAAATATACATGTATATTTTAGGTTGCACTAAATTGAATAAAGATAACACTAAATTAAATAAAGATTAGATTACCAACTGTAACTGTGAGTACGAATAAGAGAGCAATGTATAGCTTGATGGATGCCATAATTTATGATTTGTGGATATTGTTTACAAGATTATATCTGTACATCTATCAAATGTTTCAACATTGTTAATTTATAGGGGAAAGTTTGAGGTGAACACATGATATTAATATTTTTACCATTTTTGTAAATTTAATTTAAATCACTAAAATTGCATATTATATATTGGTCGCTTTAAAATTTAACCCCCATATTAATGTTAAAGGATGTATATTAAGTAACCCCCATATTAATATTAGGTGAAAATTGAACATGTAGTTGGTTATTTCTAACCCCCAAATATTAATCTATAGTAATATTCTTACCATTTCTTAGAGTATATTTGACAAATTCTTTATAATTTTATAAAAACTAGAACGGTACTCGTACAATAAAGCGAGATACATCTCGATTTTAATGTTTTATTTTATGTTGTATCCGTCGATGTTATGATCCGATTTTACCGAAAAAACAATAATGTATTTTTTAAACAAAATATAAATTTGAATGTATCATAAAATTTTGAAAAAAATATATATTGATTTTTATATCAAATTAAATATTTAAAACTTCTTGTTTTTTCTGTAATTTCCTTAATTCTATTTTTTTATTATAATTTAATTTAGATTTAATAATGAAGTCATTTGTTTTTAGTTTAAWAATATAATTCTTATATAAAGATAATATTTAGTATTTTGAATCTAATGATTATCTTAAATATATTTTAGATTTTTAATATTTAAAATGAGATATTATCCAGAATTTGATTATGTTTATCTGTAGTTAGTTACACAAATTCAAACATGTAACTTTAATAAGTTGTACATACGGACAATTTTTATTTTTAATCTTAAATTTATAGTAATATGCATCAATAAACAGTACATAATGCATTAAAAGTTGTTTTTAAGAGATTGGACCAAATGCTTTATAATATAGTATAAATTAATTTAGATATAATAATGAAATCATTTATTTTTAGTTTAATAATATAATTCTTATATAAAGATAATATTTAGTATTTTGAATTCAATGATTATCTTAAATATATATTTAGATTTTTAATATTTAAAATGAGATATTATCCAGAATCTGATTATGTTTATCTGTAATTAGTTACACAAATTCAAACATGTAACGTTAATAAGTTGTATATACGGACAATTTTTACTTTTAATCTTAAATTTATAATAATATGCATCAATAAACAATACATAATGCTTTAAAAGTTGTTTTTAAGAGATTAGACTAAATGCTTTATAATATAGTATAAATAATTTAATTTAGATATAATTTTTAAATTTATATTTTATTCAAAAATAAAAAAATTATCGTTTTCTCAAAACCACATAAAACCGTATTATATCGACATAAAAAATGAGTAAAACGAAATACTGAAATCAAGATGTGTCTCGATGCATTGCACGAGTACCCTTCTAGTATTATTAAAATATTCAATAAATTTATCATCCTAATAAATTTCAAAAAATTGTATAAATAATAATAAATCAATCTCATTGGTGGGAATGAGTAAAAAGTTAGTTTCTCTCTCCATACATCAAGTTGTTGTGTTCTCGAATTCAAGAATAAAAGAAAAGAAATATATTTTTTTATTTGTGTTTTTTAGAGCTAAAAAAAAAAGAAAGAAAATTGAAGGAAAATAAATAAAATTTAATTTCTCAAGTTGTTGAGAAAGAAAAGAAAAGATATCGATTTTACAAATACACCCTTAACTTATCTGCAACATTACATGTGATATTTATCTACAATACTAATCATTAAAATCGCAAATATAGTAAAAGTTTAATATTAAATATCCATCTTAAATTACTTTTATACTTTTATGTATTCATATTTGGAATTATTTATTTACATGGTATTATTCAATGAATTGTCTGCTCCATATTCATTCTCTTATTTTTTTTTTTGGTTATTTATTTACTTTTTGTTCCCAATTCCTTTTCTACAGAAAAAATGAAAGGAAAGAGAATGAAAATAGGGGTAAAAAAGAAATTATGTGTAAAATAAACAGATATATATATATATATATATATATATATATATATATATATGACATCTCTCCGGTCCTTTCTCTATTACACAAGAAAATGAAAAATAGTCAATCTCTCTAAACAACTTCAATTTTTAACCACTTATTTAAGAAATTCTTATTTTAAAGGAATCAGTAAAAAAATGTGCATACACACATAACGGCTTTATTAACTTGGCTTATATAAAAATCGAAATCAAAATAGCTCAACACATAAAACCGCATCTACAATAAACAAAATCCGTACATTCAGCACTCAGAAAACTAGACTTGTGATAATCCTTGCATAACTGAATGCACTTAAATATATCACAATCATCATCACTCTTCCAAACGTTTACACATGAATCAGCTTTCACCATTTCAGCCCCTGAATACACATAAAAGCAGTCATGTAAATCTATCAAAACACAAACAAAGAAATCTCCTACCTATTAACTATTATGATCTTATCAACGATTTTTATCGCCTATCAAGATTAAAGGTGCGATTTTCGTTTGTGATTGCGTCTGTCATACTGATAGTAAATAATAAATATACAGGTATATTTTAGGTTGTACTAAATTGAATAAAGATAACACTAAATTAAATAAAGATTACCAACTGTAACCGTGAGTACGAACAAAAGAGCAATGTATAACTTGATGGATGCCATAATTTATGATTTCTGGATATTGTTTATAAGATTAGATCTGCATGTCTATCAAATGTTTGAATATTGTCAATTTATAGGGGAAAATTTAAGGTCAACACATGATACCATTTTTGTGAATTTAAATTAAATCACTAAAAGTTGCATATTATTATTGGTTGCTTAAAAACTTAACCCCCATATCTATACTATATTATAAAACATTTGGTCCAATCTCTTAAAAACAACTTTTAAAGTATTATGTACTGTTTATTGATGCATATTACTTAAAGTTCAAGACTACAAGTAAATTGTTCTTATGTATAACTTATTAAAGCTCCATGTTTGAATTTGTGTAACTAACTACAGATAAACATATTCAAATTCTGGATAAGTATCTCATTTTAAATATAAAAAAATTTAAAATAAATTTAGGATAATCATTGAATTCAATATACTAAATATAATCTTTATAAAATAATTATATTATTAAATCTAAATTAAATTATCTATACTATATTATAAAATATTTGATAAAAACTCTTAAAAACTTTTTATGCATTAAGTACTGTTTATTGATACATATTACTAAAAATTCCATACTACAAGTTAGTTATCCGTATGTACAGTTTATTTAGGCTCCATGTTTGAATTTGTGTAACTAACTACAAATATTCATAATCAAATTATGGATAAGTATTTTATTTTAAATATAAAAAATCTAAAATATATTTAGGATAATCATTGAATTCAAAATACTAAATATTATCTTTCTAAAATAATTATGTTATTAAACTAAAAATAAATGACTTCATTATTAAATCTAAATTAAATTTATAATAAAAATAGAATTAAAGAATTACACAAAAAAAAATTAAATATTTAATTTGATATAAAAATCGATATTTTTTTCCTTCTAAATTTTATGATACCTTCAAGTTTATATTTTATTCAAAAAAAGATTACGTTATCGTTTTTTTTGGTACCACATAAAATGTATTATAACATCGACGGAGGCAAAATACAATAAAACATTAAAATCGGAATGTATCTCGTTGCATTGCACGAGTATCCTTCTAGTTAATATTAAAGAATGTATATTAAAATTTTGGTCATAGTAACCCCCATACTAATAGTAGGTGAAAATGAACATGAAGTTGGCTATTTCCAACCCCCAAATGTTAATATATGGTAATATTCTTACCATTTTACAGAGTATTTTCGATAGATTCTTTATAATTTTTTAAAAATAAATTTTAATAGGAATCATCTTTAAAATAAATTACATTCAACTCTAACAGTATTTTTAGATATTTTATCATCAAATATATTATTTAAGGGGAGTGCTAATGGCACCCTTTTAATAGGGATGCTAAATGCTAAATAAATTACATTCAACTCTAACAGTATTTTTAGATATTTTATCATCAAATATATTATTTAAGGGGAGTGCTAATGGTACCCTTTTATTATTACTTATATTTATATTAATATACATGGTCGGTTATATTTCACACCTCTAGACTACTGAAATTGGGCCATAAAGCAAGTATACAAT
>NC_037537.1:27098329-27099637 GCF_001531365.2 Cynara cardunculus var. scolymus
AAAATTTAATTTAGGTTTAATAGTATAATTTTTTTTATAAATATAATAATTAAGTATTCTGTTAGTTATCAATAATTATCCTAAGTATATTTTATATTTTTTATATATAAAATGAGATGTTTATCCAATATTTGATTGTGTTTATCTGCAGTTAGTTAGACAAATTCAAGTATGGAGCTTTAATAAGTTGTACTTACGCACAATTTACTTGTAATCTTAAATTTTAAGTAATATGCATCAATAAACAGTACTTTGTGCATAAAACATCGTTTTTAAGAGTTTTTGTCAAATTTTTTATAATATACTATATATAATTATCCTAATATATTTTAGATTTTTTACATTTAAGATGATACATTATCCGAAATTTAATGATAAAATATCTAAAAATACTAAAATATATTATATTATTTGATTTATTTTGATATTTTATATGTTTTAATCATGTTCAAATCCCAATGCATTTAGCACTCCTATTAAAAGGGTGCCATTAGCGCCCCACTTAAATAATATATTTAGGGGGTGTTTGGGATTGTTTATTTAAAACTTATGTTTTTTTTGTAAAAGTGCTTATTAACTTATGTGGTATTAAACCGGAGTTAAATAAAACAGGATTAAAATTGTAAACTGGTAATAAACAGTTTTTCATAAGTCATGAATGATTAATTTATCAAAAACAGCTTATTACAGGTTTGGCACCGGTATAAGCAGATTTTTTTTTCTTATCCAAACACCAGAAAACAGCTTATCACCGGTGTCAAACTGAAATAAGTTAAAAACACCTTTTATAAGCAATCACAAACACCCCCTTAATGATAAAATATCTAAAAATACTGTTAGAGTTGAATGTAATTTATTTTAAAGACTATTTCTATTAATCTTTTATTTTTAAAAATATTATAAAGAATCTATCGAAAATGCTCTAAGAAATGATAAGAATATTACCATATATTAACATTTGGGGGTTAGAAATAACTAACTTAATGTTCATTTTTCACCTACTATTAGTATGGGGGTTACTATGACCAAAATTGTAATATACATTCTTTAATATTAACTAGAAGGATACTCGTGCAATGCAGCGAGATACATCTCGATTTTAATGTTTTATTGTATTATGCCTCCGTCGATGTTATAATACGATTTTATGTGATACCAAAATAATGATAACGTAATTTTTTTGAATAAAATATAACCTTGAAAGTATCATAAAATTTTGAAAAAATATATATCGATAGTTATATCAAATTAAATATTTAATTTTTTTTGTGTAATTCTTTAATTCTATTTTTTATTATAAAGTTAATT
>NC_037537.1:27099737-27101120 GCF_001531365.2 Cynara cardunculus var. scolymus
CGAGAAAGTTGATGATCTCGGTGATGGAGGGTTCGTTGTCGAAGGGACCCTTAGGAAGACGATGAGCCGATCGAAGTGTAGAAACCCCAAAATTCACTTCCATGCGGTTGAAAGTGAAATGGATTTGCTCCATTTTGCGTCCAGCCTCGTCTTGAACTTCGACCACCTCAACAGTGTACCAAAACTACTGAAGAAGTTCCTTAACCATGAGGGGCTCATGGTTGAGAGCATATCCTAAGGACGACTGTTTGAGGAAGTCAGCCGCCTCTTGGTAATGTGCTCTAATAGAGGGTATCTCTAACAAGGCAATGTGGTTGTTGGCCTTGATAGAGATCTCGTCAATGGTGAAGTTGTCGTTCTTGGCAGCCATCTGTATATTGTTAAAGAAGTAAAATAAACAGGAAGAAACAGAATGGTTAGAAATACACCAAGAGTATATGGTCAAAAAGTATAAAAAAAGTTTTTAAATAAGGAAAAACTTCAATTGAAAAATCCTCAAAAGATTAGGGTTTTTCAAGTAGAATATGTATAAAGAAACATATTTGTAATCAAGAAGGAGATGATTAAAAATCTTTACAGTTTAATGCATTAAGAGAACAAAGTTCTTAATAAGATTAAACACATTTCTTAAAATGTAGTAAGAAAGAAGATTCTGACCTTTGAAAATGAAGAGGAAAGGTCGAAAAAGAGGTTTGAAGAGAGAGAGTTCTTGCTTTTAGAGTAATCTTAGCAGAAGTTCGTCTAAAGATTTTGAAAGCGTAAAAAGAAAAGTGAAGAAGAAATCTCATAGTTATAGGTAAGAGCAGAGAGAAGAAATATGAAAGAGAAAAAGACGACGGTTCGGGAAAGTGGTCATGATGAAAAATATGACACGTTCTCATCCACGATTAGATGATATTTAATGAGGTAGCGTAATGATAGGTCATTTTGCGCGTCTCAAAGCGTCGCTCATAGAAAACAGAGAATGTCGTCATAAAGACGATGCATTTATTATTTTCTTTTAAAAACAAAAATTGTTTTTAAGAATATGAAGAGTCATTCAGTTAAAAGGGGTACTGAAAACTCTATTTAAAACATTTTATCACTGAAAACGAGAGAGTATTCAGTGATGGTTTTAAGACATCATGTTTTAGTGAAAAGAGTCACTGAAACTGGCATTTAAAAAAAAATTGGTCACTGAAGAAAAGAGTCAGTGATCTTTTAGATTTTTAAGATAAGTATAAAGATATACTTTAAGATGTGATGAGTGTTTAGAAGCACCGAGACCACCTTTTAAAACATTTTATCACTGAAAAAGAGAGCTTCAGTGAAAGTTTGAAGTTGTGAAAAGAGAAGAGTAATTATACCTGAGAGAGAAGATATATTTTACTCTAGAGTTCAGTG
>NC_037537.1:27104120-27162941 GCF_001531365.2 Cynara cardunculus var. scolymus
AATCATTATCAGAAGATGGCATCATTAAACCTGAAGAGATTTGAATGGAAAGAGAAACAATCCTTGATACTACCAAGGTAGTTTCAGCGGAAGTCTTCACTTAGTCTGAAGAAAAGACTTTAGTGGTAGGGATTACAACGTCTGATGCTGAAGATTTTTCAGCAGGAGTGGTCTTCACTGAGCCTGAAGAAAAGGCTTCAACGGTTTTCTTCACTTTGACTGCAGGAGCAGCCTTTGTGGATGATTTCACTTTAGTTGATTTCTCAGCCTTGGTTACTTTCTTACTCAAAGCTGGTGAACCATCAGCCTTAGTTGATTTCACCACAGTGTTTACAATTCCTAAAACTAGGAGTAGCTTTAGGGCAAGGAAGTATCAGACTAGAAGTGGGACCAGCTCCAAGGATTCCCTTCTCATTGGTTCTTGAAGGAACCTTTGAGGAATTGGATTCCTTAGGTGAAAAGTTCACCTTGAGCTGTGACCTAGATTTCTGATGCGATTCAAATTTCCTAGTCCCAGAAAAGGAAGAAGTTTTACAAGTTGAAGGAATAGATTTAGATCTATTAGACTTGTTAGACTTCTTAGGACGGGATGCTATGACAGTGCATTTACCTTTGACTTTGCACCCAGAACTCAAAGGAGTTCCTTCCAGATAACTCTCAGTAAAGGAAGAGGACTGAGAGGAAGAAGTGTTAGGAATAGAAGAGACAAAGGTACCAAATTTAAGCATGGACCTGTCTTTAACACATTCTTCCTGATCATAGGATAATCCTAGACCAATCATTTTCTTGGCCGGAATCTGAGCGTTAATGATCTCAGAGGCCTTGAGGGAAGCTTTGCACCACCCTTCAATAGTAGCTTTCTCAGCCTTGAGTTCAGCGATTGCTCGCTCACGCTCAGTGACAGCCTTCTCACGTTCAACAGTGATGGCTTGATTTACAATGACCTGATCTTTGAGATTTCTTCAACAGAGGTCAATTCTTTGATCTTAGAATGACAAATCTTCAATTTCTCTTGAAGATCAACATTAAGCATCTCAGCTTTTGATTTGCCATTGAAGGCATTGTAAAGATCAACCGTCAGCGTATCTAGTGCAGAAAGACTAGAAGAGGAAGAGGGGACATGTCATTTGACATCTTGAGACACATGGAAAAGGTGTCCCAAGACTCAGGAAGGCATTCTAGAAACTTAGTCAAGGTTTCAGAATTAGAATATTCTCTGCCGACAGCCCTAAGATCAATAAGAAAGCAATTAAATCTTTGATGTACTTCAGACAGCGTCTCAGACTTTCCACAGARAAAGCTTTCATACTGTCTTACTAGATTGATCTTTCTAATCTCCTGAACTTGAGTGGTTCCTTCATATTGGACGTAAAGTGTATCCCATACGGATTTAGAAGTTTTGAGTTTCATCACTTAGTGATAGATCTCATTAGGAAGAGACATAGCTATTATAGACCGAGCACGCGTGTCTATAGCTATCTTCTTCTTGTCCTCATCGCTCCACTGATGTGGAAGCTTTGGAATCTGCCGTTCAGGAATCGCGGCAGTCGTAGTTGTTGCTGGAACAGCCGGAGCAATAGCAAATGGAATATATGATCCATTTTCTATATAATGTGGAATTTCAGGATCCACACCTTCCAGAAAGAGGGACATCTGGTTCTTCCAGAGACTAAAGTTGTCACGGACAAACCGGGGAGGTTTGGCAAGAGAGCCATTATCTTGTATGTGTGTGTGTGTTTGCAATTTGTAAAGCCATTTGTAAACAGTAAAGTTATCTAAGAGATAAAATAATACAGAAAAATAGCCAAACACAAAGTAAGAGAGAAAACACTGCTCTGATACCACTTGTTGGTCCCGTAAGGGTCTATAAGAAGAGAAACAGTTTGTAGAAGGGGGGGATAAATACAAACACAGTATTTTCAAATTTAAAATATATATTGATAGAGAAGATCAATACAGATTTTACAAGATTGTTTGCGGAAAGATAAGGTAATAGAAACCTATCTAAACAATATTTGGTTACACACAAAACTTTAGCAATTACAAGAAAAGAAGTTGCTAAATGAAAGATCCTTTACTTTAAGCTAGAAGATGCTTGAAGTAAGAATTATGTTAGAGAGAGAGATGCGCGCCCTCTGCCTGGAGAAGAAACACTTCTATTTATACCCAGTGCATTAAATGTCCATTTAATGCAATATGGTAGGTTTAGAGTGCGTGTCAAGCCTTAAGAGGAAGATTTGTCCTTTGCTACAGTGAATAGTACAAAAGCACTATTTATGAGCAGACATCCTTACTTAAAGTTGGTGGACAAAGAGTCGACTAGTCGGCTCCGTACCATACTAACTTTTGTAAGGGTATGGGTTTTGTCCTTTGTGTGCATAAGGACAAGACAACAACAATCGTGATAAGCAAGCTTCCTTTGATCGTTGAATGCTGGAATGACCTGAAGGTCTCATCATCATTAGCTGAAGTTTGAGCAGTCTTCACACATATGTAGATAGGCTTGTAATCATTGAATACCGCTTCAGATCACGTACTCGCCGGTCTCTAATCTTCAGTTTCAGTCTTCGACGTTTGTTAAAGGTTCTTTGGTGTGAATGTTGTCTTCTTGAAGTATTGATGTCTCTGATAGATTTACAATGCAAGTTCTTCAGCGATTACTGAACATACTCAGTGAAGATCGCTGGAACTGAAAATACAGAAACACAAATACAACGTGAAAGAGAAAAGGGATTATCATCAAATCAATGAGAGAGAGGATCAACACTCTCTTCTAAGGAGATGAAAACTGTTTGCAGCATTGAGGTAGGAAGATGATCTCATCTCTTGGCTTAGGACGCCAACTGGAGTAGAGCATTTGTGTGGATACCTTGGAGGCCACAAGTTGTGTTCATTGGCTTAGCTTCAGAAACGACATTAAAGCTTAGTTGCTCGTTTTGGTAAAATTTTGAAACACCTATACTACTCTGTTTCAAATGGGTTCTTGGAAGAATATGGTTATTTTCCACTGAGTGTATGACTCATGTATTTCAAGAATGGTATCAGGGCCTTTTATGATAACTTTAGTTGCACTAATATGACACATTTATGCATAATGTGACAACCATATCCCATTTATCAAATATCTGCTCATTATAGGAAACAACCAAAAGATATTCAACTTTCACATCAAACTAGTATATGAAGGAAAATACGTAGACATAAAGTAAGAAAAATCTCAGCCTTGAACAACTACTCATTCTAATGAATTGGAGCTTGATTGATGTCTAGTAGTTTTGATTCCTATGCAAATCATATACCATCAATGACATAGCTAGAGAAGGGCTAGCATGTAGGTTGGTTCCCTTTCAGATTTCGTTGTTATTGGATATGTTATAAAATGTGTGAAATATCAAAATAAACCTCCATACATTCAATTGTTTAAATTTCATCCCCCATACATTATCTGAATCCATTACTATATATCACCTATTTGGTAACAGGGATATGATATATTATGAAACCCATGGAGACCTAATACCTAAGATTAACTTTTCATGTTGCTTAACCCATTTGGTAACATGTTTGTCTGAAATTAAAGAGCAACGACCTCTTAATAGGATTTTAATACTAACCCATTTTTAGTCATTCAAGCCAAGGAATGTTGAAAACTTCCAGCTCAATAAAAGAATGTGATCAACTGATTCCAGCTTTAGACAGTCATCTAAGCCTCTATATCTTTCTATATATTTCATTTTTAGTTCATCCTCAAACATTACAAAACCTTGGAAAAAAAAAAGCATTTTGTTCATATCAATAAGTCATATTCATAATGAATAAGCATATGTTCTCAACTTAAATATATGTATAAAATATCAACTCTTTTTATGAAAAAGGAGGAAATAAACCATAATGTCTTTTCTTGTGAGAATATATTATGATTGGTGTCATTGTTCTTTGTTTTTTTGTTTTGTTCACATTATTTATTATTCTTCAACTTAACTTTCATTGGGTATTCATGTGTCTCCAAGATATTGACATATGGAATTGAGATGTTTATGGCTACATACTTTGATTTTGATACATATTATTATTTAAATAACATATTAATGCCTTTTTGTCCTATTCCCAACAGTTTTAAATTATTTCTTATTTTTTTATTTATAATTATAAAGCTTATAATATAAAAACCCATTCTTGTTCATAAAATATTATATATAATTTATAATAAAACCAAAGGATGGTTTACTAAATACTTATCCAATAAGTGTTTTTTGGTAAAATTTAACACAATCATATATTTACTAGGTAAGATTTTAGTCCACCAAAACGATATCGCATGCAACAATTTACTCGGTAAGCGCTTACCGTGGTAAGAGTCGTCGCCCTCACTCACTAGATAAGACTCTTGGTCCTTGGTTCACTTTTATCGAGTAAAATTCTTGATCTTTACCATATTCATCCGGGGAGGTAGGTAAGCATTTAATAGACGAAACCTAAACTAATAATGCATGTTGTCCCAAAAATCTCATGTTTCAAAATATCTAAATGATTTATATGTTATTGCTCTTTAATACATCTATTTTTCCAAAACTTTAATTAAAACCATTTGTGTTATTGTTTGTTTACCTTATAAATTTACATAATCATATTTAATTATAATTTTTACATGTTTTATTTATTTAACTCAGTTCATAAAAGACAGGATGATTTAACCTAAATACAAGACAAATTTAAATTCTATCATGGATCCCATCCTCCTAGTTAACCAGACTCAGTCGTTGGCTACTGTTTTAGAGGTAAGTTTCGTATGAGATCGGTTTGAAGTTATCGGTGATCAGTTATTTGCCTGAATAAATTACAACCGATATAAAAACTTATAGTGAATAAAATTCCAATTGTTATAAACACTTTTCAGTCGTGTCTTAGAATTCTAGTTTATGGTTAAAAAAATACATAAAAAAATAATTATAAACATTTATATCTTTTTCAAATAGATAAAATTACTACTCTTATATTTAATTATCATAGTATAACAATATTTCCTAAACTTTTTCAAATCAATTAGAATTGAAATTTACAACATGTTATTGTATACATATAACTTACGAGAGTCGAATATTTGAATTTTATAAGTAATAGATAGTCGCTAATATGATAAGTTTTAAGCGTTATTGTGCTAATAATATAACAAAATACTCCATAAATTACGGATATTAATGAAGAAGTACGTTAATTTTCTATTTCTATTACATAAACTTTGACATTTTCTTTAAATATATGATATTTGTATATAAAAAATTTGAACTTAAACACTTTTCACATTTGATAAGACTGAACAACTTAACCTGGATTTATTTCTCAATGGTAATCATTTTGATTCGCCTCAAACCTCAAAAAGTTTGAAAGACTATCAATGAAAGTTGAAATGTGCAAAAACTAACATAAAAAGCCAGGATTGTCCAAATAAAATTCTAATTTCAACTGTATATATAAAGGGGGGACCTACTAATTCTTGAGTGTGGTCCTCTGTATATAGGTTTAACTTATTTTTGTAAGTAGATCTTTTTTATATAAAAGATTCATCTGCTAAACTTTGAAGGGGGGGTGCTTTGGGATGTTAGAAAATACAAGGAACATCATCCATAAAACCAAAAAAAACCCTTTTGAAATGAACCAAATAACTTAAAAAATCAATAAAAAATGATGGAATTCGACTAAAAACGACTTTATTCTGAGTCCACCGTTAAAAACAAATCGGACGACTCAGCTAAAAACACCATGCCGTGAACGAGGTCCCATACACTCTCGATCTACAAAAATACTGGATCCACTACTCTCTCTCTCTCTCTCTCTTTGCCTATATATATATATATATATATATATATATAAACAGCAGGAATGCAGAGGGAGGTGGTTATTAAGAAAAATATATAGAAGGTATGTAGAAGACAAGCAGGAGAAGACGAGGTGAGGTTTGGGCAGTGTAACACAACCTCAATAATGTCACCATTATTATTATTGTTATTGTGGGTCTCTCTCTAGCTACCATCTTTACTTTTATTACTATTCTCTCCTTTACATGCATCCATCATAATAATAATAATAATAATAATAATAATAATAATAATAATAATAATAATAATAATAATCAAAAATCCAATAGAGCTGAAGACTCTAAAAAATCAAATGATTTTCCCTCATAAGGTTAAAGGTTATAGAGACTATGTCTGATTTCAGCCTATAGTTTTTAATGATTAATACTTATGCAAGAAGATGGGTCACAATAGAGGGAAAAATAGATTTCACTACATAATTTTTCTAAAGTAGTAGATTATATTAAAAAAAAAGGTAATAAAAATTACACAAGTGAGAGACCTAATCCAACAATTAAAAGTAGACTGAACCGTAACGAAAGAAAATACAAAGATGAGAAGACAAAAATACAATGTAAAGTAAACCCTAACAACCAAATAAACGAACCAACGAGAACCCGAGAGTAATGAGAGGCTAAACTAGGATTTTATAGCAGAGTCGTAAGGCAACTGTCTCAAAGGATATGTAAAATCTTTACAAGAACTTCTCGAGATCCGATCATACACACGATGTAACACTTGTTTTTGTGCTTAATCGCTTACGGGTGTAGACTTGTTTCAACAAGCCAATTTGTGGTTAACCATGATTGGATGCATGTGACATGTAAATCCAAGGACGTGGTCGAGTTGTGGTGAAGAAAAGTTGTATCGGGAGTCATTCTAGGTGTTACGGCACCTTCCATGCAACTTTGATTGCTCATGAAGTCAAAAAACACTTTGAAAACACAAGATAGGGTGCTAGACGGGATGATTCTTAAAGGCTTTTGAGGGTAAATGAAAGGATTAAAATGAAGATTGAAGATCCACAATTGGAGTCTCAAGATTTCTTGACTTTGGTTGAAATCAAGGTTTGTCTTGGAGATGAAGATCTACATTGTAGACTTTTGGGTGAAAGGTTTCAGGTTCTTAAAGAGGTAAGTTTATCGAGTATTTCGAGCTCTATATTTGAGGAATCTTTGGGGATTATAAATTTATGTTAATATATGGGACATTTGTAGACTTGGGTTGTTGCTTAGAGAATTTATTTTTTGATTAACATGTATATCCAACCCGCTATGCGAGCCGACTAATCTCAAGGCGACCACCTGCTTTGCAGATAGCTCAGAGTCACCGCATTTGAACATGCGTGGCCACAAGGGAATTCTTATTTCTCATTGGATTTGAACATGAGACCTCCTGTTACTTTTGACCTTTGGAGCCAAGCTCAAACCAATCAAGCACCACCCTTGTGGTTTTAGAAAAGATTTCTAAAGATATTTACTCATAGATTCATGTCTTCAACCTTTGAAAGGTAGCGGATGAATTTGGAAACTAGGTTTAACCTAACCTAGGAATGTGAGTTCAAGTTGCTTTATGAAAACTATGTGCATGCCAAAAGTCTATTTTTGGAGACTTAAAGTGTCTTCTTTAAGATTTATGAAATGTGAATGATTTCTTGAGGATATTGCATTTTTGCACATTTGATTTTATAAAGTATCGAGAAATGCTTATATTCTAGAATTTTGGAAATTTTAATAAATGATCGTAAAGAATGTGGTTTTTGATGGTTTATTGTATTTTATGAGGATTATTTGATGTTAATACATTTATAATGTATTTTGGAAGTATAAATTGTTTGGTTCTTACTTGGAGACTAATTATCCTAACAATGGTGGAACAAATTACATTTTGAGCATGAGTTTGCATAAATATTGCGTAAATACATTATTTTGACTTATGTCGACCTTTATTGAATAGCCAGGTAATTGTGGGGTCTATTGGTTTGATTTTGGCTTAAATAAGTTTTGCGGACATTTGTCCAGTTTAAATTACTCAATCTCAAGGAACAAGATGTAATAATGCTTTTGATTGAGTTTTTGACGTGTGTTGCATATTAATTTGAAAATTACATGTTTTGAGTACATTGGTCATTCATTTAGAACCATGTAATTGAGATTACAATGCAATGGATCCATAGGGCATGTGAGTCAGCCGTTTTGATAAGTAAACAGTTTTGATGTTCTCATTTTGAGACCAATGCTCGAGTAAGCATTGTGGTCGTGTTGGTATTTCAGAGACGAACCCATATAGGATTGAACTCCGGGATCGTGTCAGTATTGTTAGGATAAACTCTTATTAGTCGGGCTTAGATACTGTAGGTATTGCAAAGGGGATCTCTTGCTGAGTGGACCTTGAGTATACGATGATGAACTCATGAGGAGTCAGGCGCCATGACTCTTGTGTTTTAGGTTTTGGCCTCATAGATCAGTGTCGTTACATGTATGGACGGTTATCCATATTTGTAGTTTTGGTATATTGGACCCTATCCATGTTTTGGTGCTTTGAATAATAGAGTTTTATTCTTGTTTTCAGTATTTGCTTATTAAACTTTATACACGATTTGTGTGAGTGTTGAGTATTGGTTTCATACTAAATGAGGGCTTTGATTAACGAGTTTTCTTCATGAAAATAATGGATATTGGTAAGATGTTGTTTTTATAATAAACATATTTTATTTTTGGAAATGGCGATTTAAATTGCATTTTTTTTCAGTTTAAACATTTTATATTAATGATGAAAACTGCTTAAACTCACTAGGTATTAAACTTAACACTTTTTATTTGTCGGCATGTACAGTTCCTTGTTGGGGAACTATTTTAACAACACTGTATTGCGTTGCGTGTTAGTTAGAGGCACGAGGAATCAATTATTTGGGGATGTCTTCCATGCCTTGGAGATAGCAACCATTAATGGGTTTTAGTAACACCTACCCCTAACCTAGACGTTGTGTAAGGTTTGGTTTGTAATTCATTGATGTTAAACCTTAAATTATCAGTTTAGGTAATTCGAGTATTATCCTTTAGAAATGAATTTATCTGTGTATTACAAAAAATTTACATTAGACATTTTTTTTCCAGATTTTTGGACTGTTTACACAGAAACTTGGATATCGTAAAGCTTTTTTGTTTGGCTTTTTTTAAAACAAACATAAATAATATTTCTAATCGTAATTAATACAAGAAACATAAATAATATTTGTAATTGTAAAGCTTTTTAATTTGGCTTTTTGAAACAAAAAAGCGACATTCACATGAAAAACTTCACTTACAACCTTAAACGGAAAAAATGTTTTCTTTATTAATAGTTTTTTTTTCCTAACAGCTTATCTATACTATCTTATAAAGCATTTGATAAAAAAATTTAAAAACCATTTTTTATGCACAAAGTATTCTTTATTAATGCATGTTACTTAAAACTCAAGATTACAAGTAGATTGTGCGTAAATACAACTTATTAAAGCTCCATATCTGAATTCGTATAACTAACTGCAGATAAACATAATCAAATACAGGATAAACATCTTATTTTAAATATAAAAAATCTAAAATATAATTAGGATAATCATTGAGTTCTAACAGAATACTTAATTATTATCTTAATAAAATATTATATTATTAAACTAAAAATATATTATTTCATTATTAAACTTAAACTAAATTATAATAAAAATAAATTAATTAAAGAAATTATATAAAAAATAAGAGTTTTTAAATAGTTGATTTGATATTAACATTGATATATTTTTTTTTTCAAATTTTTATGATATCTTCAAATTTATATTTTATTCAAAAATAAAATCATTATTGTTTTCTTAATAACACATAAAATCGTATTATAAAATCGACAAAAATAAAGAATAAAATAGAACATTAAAATCGAGATGTATCTAGCTGCATTGCGCGGGTACTCTTCTAGTATAACATAAGTATAATCACTTACTGGTTAAGACTTTCAGTCCTTGTCTTCATGCTTACCAGGTAAGATTCTTGGTCCATGTCATACTCATCCGGTAAGGAATTTGACTGGGTAAGCTCTTACCCGAGTAAGAATTCTGTACACAGCCCCTAATTTCTCATCTAGTTTATCAAACATAGCATAAAACAAATTATTATTATCAAACCATAAATTATTATACTTGAAATGTACTTGTTTTTTTTTTTAAGTTTCAAATACAAAGATTTCAAGAAAATTATAAACCAATTTTTTGTAACAAAACGATTCAACAAGCAACATACCTATTTATCTACTAATTTATTTTCACATATAACTTATATTCTAATATTCTATTTATTATTTAACCTCATTTTAATATAGACAAGTATAGATATAACAACACCCTTATATTATATAATAAAATTTCTAAAAGCAATAATTATATGATACGATATTTGAATTCCAAAATACGTAAATGCAACTCACTTGTTCCACTAGACCAGGGGTGCAACCAAACTATGTGTATACAGGGCACGAGTTATCGTTGTGCTCCTCTGTGTAGTGTAAAAGATTTAGTGATGTGAAAGGTGACACCGTATTGTTTTGTTGTGTGCAACCGAATATATTTTAAAACTACGATAAAAGCATAAGTTTTTTTTGGTAGAGTTGGTTTTTGATGACTATTCCCCATCTTAGGTGCAGGTTTGAATTTTGCTTGTGTTAATTTCTTAGTTTTTAATTTTTAATTTATCACGTTTCTAAAAACAATTTGTAATAGAACACTTAAATAAATTACCTCGTATGAAAAATAAAGAACCAACTAACAAACAATAATGATTTTGTGAAAACTAAACTCATACCAACCAATATCATAATTGAATGCCTCCAAAATCGATGTCCATTGCATTTTGCAATAAATTAAGTGCTACATTAATTCTACTATGCCCCAAAAATCTACACATGCATTTGTCTCCACAATCTTTGGCTTAATGTAACATAATCAAAGGTTTGTTTGTTTTCCTTTTAATATTTCTATTAAGAGGCAACTTTTGAAGCTTGAAGAGGTGAATCTTGTTTGACAAAAAAAAAGCATGCCTCTTAATGGTTCTAAAACCCTCTAAATGATTTTATATCTTGAATCTCCCTTAACCATTAAGAGCCTTAATTTCATTGTACATAATTACCAAACAATTATATTTCATTTTGCATTATATCATGAGGATTTCTTAATCATTCTGACCACTTAATTATTCTGCACCAAATTATTCAGCAATTGGCAAACAGCCCAAAGTTAACTGTTAAGCAAACCTTTCTATTTTACCAACTAAGCTACCCCAAAAGATGGGTTTGTCTCAAAAGAATTCAATTGATGAAACCAAAGACCTTATCAATTAAGCTACCCCAAATGACTTATCTGATTCATTCTTAGAACGCTCATGGAAGTTAATCTTGTAATACAAAATACAATGATTCAAACTGCAAACCTTTAGGCGTTCGAACCTAATGTGTTGTTTGTTTACCTCTTAATAGTTTCGTTAAGAGACAATCTATGAATTGTTAAGAGAAGAATCTTGTTTGGCAAAAAAAAATGTCTCTTAATGGTTCCAAAAACCCTCTTGTATCTTAAGTCTCCTTTAACCAATCAACACTCTAATTTCGTTGTAAATAATTACTAAACAATTATATTTCATTTTGTACTATATCATGAGCGCCTCTTAATCATTCTATACCAAACCATTCAACAAATATCAAACAACCCCCAACAGACAATCATTCGGTCTTGAAACGAAATTTTGAATTAATGACATGTATTTTCGATGATTGTTACATACAATTTACCAAAAAGAGCATATAGATATATTAGTGTGTTGTTAAAGCTAGAAACCTAAGTTCATAAAGAAAAGGAACTCCTACAAATGCTCACCATAAAGTGTTTTGTCACAACTTTAGGAGGACAAGAGGAACTTCAATACAATCTTTAAAGGGCTTCTTTTGAAGTTAGGGGGTGTTTGGGTAAGCTTATTTAAAACAACTTATACTTTTTTGTAAAAGTGCTTATTAACTTATGCGGTATCAAACTGGAGTTTTGTAAAAAGTGTTTGGATTAGCTTATAGCGGTACCAAAATGCAAAATGACCAAAAAGGACAGCTCATTTTTAGGTTATATTTGAAACCCTAGAATCGTTGGAAGTTGGTTGAAGAAAAAGGGTTCATATTTGAAACCCTAGAATCGAAGGAAGAAGCAGGAAGAAGGAAGAAGCAGGAAGAAGGAAGAAGAAGGAAGAAGCAGGAAGCGAAGGAAGAAGCAGGAAGAAGGAAGAAGCAGGAAGAAGGAAGAAGAAGGAAGAAACAGGAAGCGAAGGAAGAAGCAGGAAGAAGGAAGAAGGAAGAAGCAGGAAGCGAAGGAAGAAGCAGGTATATCTTCTACCCTATACCAAAATGCAAAGCGAAGGAAGAAGCAGGAAGCCGGCGATGAGAAACCAGAGGACTTGCCGGCGATGAGAGGGGAGAGACGGATGCGATGAGAGGAGAGACGGATGCGATGAGAGGGTTAAAAGGGTAATATGTCAAATAAGTCAAGATGGAGTAACTTATCAAAAACAACTTATTACCGGTTTGGCACCGGTATAAGCAGTTTTTTTTTTTTCACATCCAAACACTCAAAATAACTTATCGGCGGTTGTGGACTGAAATAAGTTGATAAGCACCTTAAATAAGCTTTCCCAAACACCCCCTTAATAACATTGTCATTGTGTGTGTGTGTGTGTTACAACTTACAACTATCCATGCATCAAGGTACAAGTAAGTAAAGCAGCACAACTCATTCTAGTCTGGTAACAAAGATGTAATCATAACAGAAGAAAGGAGTTGTCACTGTCAGCAACTATAATAAAAATTAAGAACCAAATCAAGATTTTTGATAATAATACAAAGGCAGAAGGGAGAGTAGAGATGAAGAAAATTGTCTTGAAATTTCCCAAATCTTTTAAGATCCAAAGATTTGTGGGCTCTGGATCAACAAGGGAAATTAAGCATTCAAATATATAGATTCATTCATTGCTTAAAGATTCAAAATCAAACACATATTTCGACTAAAAAATTTATACAATCCCCAACTTGAAAACCCTTTTTCGATCATCGCTTACCTTGATGAAACAGGGTTCAAAGCTCTTGCAAATCCATTCATGGCGCCGTAACTTTTAGAGCTAAACCCTAGACACCCCAATAGACCTTGCTTGTAGGGTAAATATGTTTTCTTCCTCAGCTCTTCTGCTTGTGCTCGATTCGTGGTGTAATGTAGCTCGTGTGCTGAACGCGCCACCCTCCTTTTTCCGGTTACTCCCACCCCATTCACGGCCTTTCTGACGGTGGTTTTTGCCCCTTCCGCCGTGGAACTTCCGTCTCCGGTAGTGGCGGTTGTTGCTTTATTCTTCACGGCGGATGTATCAGATGATTTCTTGTCTTTGTTAGTTGAAGGGGAAAAGGACAATGAGGTCCAGAACTTGTGATTGCCATTGCTACTTGTACTGCTTCGTCCTTCGCTCTTGCTTCTATATAGAAATTCCTTCAAAAACACCCACCGTTTTGAGCTCCGGCCGACGGAGGACGACCGTGAAGATGCACCAGACGGCGGAGTTTCGGCATCTTGAACATCTTCGTCAGCTTTTGCCTTATCTTCGGCTTCCAGTTTCTCCTTGATCTCATTGATTTCCGTTGATTCTCTACCGTCTTCAAATTCCTCCAGCCATTGAAATGCGTTGTTAGTCCTCAACGGTGACATAGATCTAGCTCTTCTCCTTAACGACTTAGATCTGTCTCGAAACTTCAAATCTCTGCCTCTCCCAAGCTTATCCTCGTCGTCACTGCCATCTCCGATCTCGTTCTCATCAACATCAAGCAATGGAGCTAGTACCTGAGGACGTTGGAGGTGAGAGGACAGCTTCATCGGCCGGATCTTACCGTTTAAGAAGAGTTCATCAGCAGAAGTCATGGATCCAGTGGGAAGTGCTCCATGAGCGGCTTGCTTGGCAGTGAACTCGAACTCAAAAGATCCTCCAGCTCCTTCAAGAGGAGTAGAAGAAGTGGAGTTTGAAGAGCCTAGATTGGAAGACAACATAAAGTGTATAGGGCTAGCGGGAGCGCTGTAGAAGAATCCACCGCCGTAGGAAGAGGTCGGACCACGGCCGGGACTGGAAGGAGCACTAACAAAAGGGGTAGAACAAGCGCTGTCAAAGTCGTCGGAGAATGAGATGAGATCAGCGGCATTGTTAGCAGGAGTTTCAAGCTCCTCCATTGACGAGAGAGAGAGAGAGAGAGAGAGAGAGAAGAGGAAGGTGATGATGGGAAAGGGTTGGCAGGGGGGAGTTGTTATTAAGCATTTATTTTCCCAAAAGCTAACCACTATTTATTCATTTATTTTTATTATTGTTTAGTTCTCGAGGTAAATGTCAATGAAACCACCTCCAATATATTCTCTACTTTTTTTTACTTTTCTTTTATTTTTTTAACTAAAACTACACTTTTGGTCCCTAAGATTCATCAGATATCAAGAATATGGTGTTTTTATTACATTACTTGTTTTTGTTTAATTTAAGGTAATTTTGTTCTATTAACATTTTTCTAATTTTCTAACAACAATATATGTAGCCTATTCAAATAAGAACTAATTAATTTCTGTTAATCGTGAGTTCTAATTTCAACCATAAATTAATAGATAAATTAAGAAATTTATAATTTTAATAATTTTGAATTGAAATTTTAATGCAAAAACATTTTAGTTAGTTTCTCTCATCTCTCCTCTCTCAGTCCCCCGTCCTTTGGCCACCGTCCTTCTGTGACACCATAGTCATCATAATGCATCTTATATGTGTTTGAGTATCACACTGAGATCGTTTGTGCGGTCGATCGAAGATATAACACAGTGGTATCACAATGCATTTTATATGTGCTTGGATATCACACTGTATCTTTTGTTTAACAGAGTCAATATTTTTAGATATCACAATAGCATCACCGGAGGACGAAGGACGGGGGACGGAGAGAGAAGAGAGGAGAGATGAGAGAAAATACTTAAACTAGTCAGTTCTCCCTTGAATTTTCTAATTTATCTATTGATTTGTGCTTGAGATTGAATCTCACAGTTACCACAAACTAGTCAGTTCTCCCTTGAATAGGCTTATATATATATATATATATATATATATATATATAATCTCATATTATTAAAATTTCATTTTTTATAAATTATATAATTATAATCATCTCATTAACACCTTTAAAATAAATCAATATTGAATATATTAAATTTTATCATGTTATTAAATAATGTATTGAATTATTTTAAAACTTATATTTAATTTGTTTTATATTTCTTAATTTTTAAATTTATCTATCTATACTATCTATATTATATTATAAAACATGATAAACGATTATTGAATTTTTTAAAGGTATACATTTTGATTTATGTGCAATTCTTGAACATTTACAACCTCCACGTTCAACATGATAATTAAAAATAAAATAAACTGCTTAAACTCACATAGTAATTTCAATATTCAATATATCATGTCCTTTTACATAGTTCTATTTTGAAAAGTTCGCCTTATAGTTTTTTCTTGTTTGAAAAATATAATGTAATGATATTTTTAATGTTTACAAACACCACTGATCTTTCAAAGATGGGAAGAAGACTGAAGTTGTCAAAACAAAGTTTTCAAATTCTTTTGAGATTAAAAGATGAACTATTTCTTCAAAACAAAAACCCCCTATTTGATGGATGATTTTTATAGGTTTCAGCCTTCGTATTTCTCATCTAATTATTAAAATATCATTTTACTTGCAAACAACGTCATAATTTAAAGTGTAAAACATCTTATAAATAATTAATTAAAATTTTATTTACAAGAAAGTTTCATATTTTGTTGTATTACAACAGTTACAAAACTAGTATATATATAAGCATGCTAAACGGTTAAGAGTTGAAAATTTAAAGGTATTACCCCTTATGTATCAGGTACAAGTATTTAAAGCCAAATAATTTCCACGTTTCAAAGATAATATTAAAATCAAATTATTTTTAATTTTTAACTTCCACTTTGCACCCTTATAGTTAGTTATTTAATTTATTTTGTATCCATTTCTTTTTTATTTTAAACTATTATCATATTAACTAAAGTATATTAAAAAAGAGATTTTCACGAAAAATTACCAGAATATACTTAATGTATTAACAAAATAACCATTTTTACGGGATTTGCCAAACTAACCATATGAATCACCCCTCGGGGGCATGGTTTGACCATGATGGACGATCCTCATGTATGTTGACAAAAAAGGACAAAAAGTACAAAAAAATATAAAATTAATTTGTGGCGTCCACATGTATTTACTTTAGAAAACCAAACACTGTATGCCTCGATATATGGGATCGCCCTCCACCTCATTGGATCTTCCCTCGGGGGCGATCCAGCCTTCTTTTGGGTTGAATCATATTTCGTCTTTTAGTGCAACAAGTTTCATTATAAATACCAACCTCCTCTTTGATTATTTTTCACACCTCATTTTTCATTTCTATTCTCATATCTTCTACTCTCACAACCATTTAACCCTTAAACATAATAAACCATCACAATCCTTAACCCTTAACCCATTAAACACAATCTACCATCACCCTTAAACACAAATATGAAATCACGTCAAAGTGATGATGTTTTGATGTATCTTCGAAGTGGCGGTTCATTCCAAAAGATAACTGGTGTCTTAGAGTACCTTCCGTTAAGCTGCCCCGTACATGTATTACGCTTGTCTTTGCCAATAGCGCATTCTGATTTGGTTAAACGTGTTACAAAAAAGTTAAGTTTATGTAGTCATTTCATTTTATTTTATAAAATGAATTCCTTACAAATATTATACCAGTTAAGCAATGACGACGATGTGCTAATGTTCCATAACGCCATTCGTCAAAGTTTACCAGAAATGTTGACACTCTTTGTGGTCGATGATGGTGGTTATGGTGGACATCCATCAAGTGTCGTAATCCATCAAATTTTACCCCGCGGTCTAAACACTTTTTACCCCAGTGGTGTTAGCGGTGGAAATCCAAGCACTCTCTTCCCCGACGGTAGTGGTGCAAATCCATATGGTCCAAACACATTTTACCCTGGTGGTGGTAGTGGTGGAAATCCAAGCACTTTCTTCCCCAGTGGTGGAAGTGGTGGAAATCCAAGTACTTTCTTCCACGGTGGTGTTGGTGGAAATACATATTTTGAACCAAAAAATATTGTTTATCATGACAGTTATTTGGTTCAAGATTTAAACATGTCTCCGAGACAGTCTCCCAACCCGTACCTGATCTAGTCTCCAGAACAGTTAAAAACTTTGTGGGAGGTAGATATGGCTGAAAATGTTTCTGTTGCTACAGAAATTTTGAATATACTTGAAGACGATAACTTCGATGTTGAAGAAATCCAGCCGGTAAGGAATAATTTTTGAGGTATGCCCAAACCAACACCTTGCCTAGAACCTGTTATCAAAAGTAGACAGGGAAACATTTCCTACCAGCCTACATCATATGTCAAAGTTCTCCAAAACTTTGACTCGAAGGAAGCATTGAAGCTCACATTGGGATTGAAATGCACTTATGAAAACTTTCAGATCAAGGTTAAGAAATCAACCAAACACCGGTATGAGGCGGTGTGTCACTGCTGCTCCGGACTGTGATTGGCGTTTAGTGGTTGTTTTCATTGATGGTACCAGTATGTTTCATGTACAGAAATTGCATGATGAACACACATGTTCAAGGTCCCAAGTTCACCCAAACCACTGTAATGCGAAGAAAAAGGTTTTGGGTCATATATTGGCAGGGAGTTTAAAGAATTGTAGGAGAGTGTACCGTGGAAAAGAAATTATGGAAGATGTGAACCAACGGTTCAATATTAGCATCTTCTACAGCCAAGCATGGAGAGCAAAGATGTATGCTTTGCAACTGTTGAGGGGGACCCCTGAATCGTCGTTTAACCTACTCTCGGTTTATCATATGCAAATTCGCTCATTTCTAGGACAGCTGAGACTGCTCCTTATAATGACGGTGCCCATCTGAAGGGGCCATATGTGGGCACCATGTTCTTAGCGGTCAACATGGATGGAAACAACGAGATCATACCCATTGCAATGGGAATGGGGAAGACAGAAAGTGGCCCATCATGGATATGGCTTTTACATAAGCGGAGGCAGCGTATCAGTGAAGTGCCCAATGTAACCTTCATAACCGATAGGGCTGCCTCAATCGACTTGGCTATACGAACTGTATTCCCCAACGCGCACTACAGACTTTGTTGTCGGCATCTGAGCCAAAACTTGCGCCTAACCTCTAGTAAAGATAAAAGAAAAAGGTGGATGTTCTGGGAGGCATGCAAAGCTTATAGGATGTCGGACTTTGAAGCTACTATGGATTTGATGCGACACACTCTATCTAACGTCGCTCAATATCTTGAGGAATGTAACACCCCAACTTCCACATTGCATATAACAAATAATTCATACAAAGAAATACATGTTTAAACCCACAAAGGTCCATAATACAAGAGACTACATTACAAAATACACAACCAGAAAATTCCAAAATACATGCTCTTGTACTACATAACATCTAATTTCCAAAACACATCCATTGATCTTCATATAGCTATGCACATAGGAAACAAATCACATTTTCCCTTTTCCCTTACTATCATTATACTATGCATTTCCTGCAATACATATGTGAAACACAAAATAAGGGTTAGACCTGAAGGTCTAGTGAGATCCCTTTTTCCATGTAGTTGCAGAGTGAAAATCACCAAAACATTATTCAAATAAATCATTTCACATAATAAGATGTAAATCCATATTCTGTTTGTGTTCATCGGTCCTCTGGTTCTAAAGACAAGACTTAGAAAATATTTTATAAGGCAACAGGACCAAAGCTCCTTTGGTTCCTCTACTAGACTAGAGCTTCTGGTTAAGCCAACAAGAATTTCTTACTCAAATGGAATCCTCATAAACATTCATAGACTAACACCATAGATAATTAAAATAGTTTTTCCAAGTATAAAAACATATATTAAAAATGATCTTGTATGACCAGAGCTCTGGTTCTACTAGCCAGAGCTTCTGGCTCAAAATGTAAGACCAACCAAAGACCTTATGGTTCAACGCGCATGCCAACCAGAGCCCCTCTGGTCTGTCTTCGTTGTAAGAAAAGTTTCTAAGTATAAAATCTTTGAAACATCTTTTAAAATATAGTTTTGACACAGAGCTCCTATCTAATAGATACAGAGCCTCTGGTTTAAGTAAAAGCTTTATAGAAAGACTTATATTCATATCAAACCAATATCCAGAATCCTCTAGTTCTATTGAGAGGACAAACCAGAGCCCCTCTAGTTCCTTTCAAGGAACAACCAGAGCCTCTCTAGTTCCACATAAATAAAACACTTTTCCAAAACAGAGTTTATCCAAAACCAGGGGCCATAACCCAAGTTTTCCCCTTCTCAATAACATCAATACTATTATCTCTAATAAGAGCAACATCTCTAAGTCCTCAAATTACAAATAAGTAAGAACTCAAATCTCTTGCAATCTTAAAAGACATAATAGCCAGAGCTATAATATCACAAATACAAATGCCACCCTTATATCCAAAGGTACACCTCTCCTTAATATGTCACCCTTATATTCTCATCAAAATTTATGGATTAGTTCCAAATAAAGACAGACCGAAGTCACAACCGTCTTGATGAAACAACTTCCATAGTTTTATCCACCAAAATCTATAGATTAATTCCAAACAAACACAGACCAAAGTCACAACCGTCTTGAAGGAATATCCTCTATAGTTTTTAACCAATAATAGTTTCAAAACAGTTTTACCTTAAAACCTTGAAACTCAAGAACAACCAGTTCTTACAATATTATTTCCAAGCTTAAAATCTTCTTTGTATCTTTAAAACAGGATATCATCCCAAAACTGTTTTAAAGAGCAGAATCTGTTTTATCTTTCCAAAATAGTTTCCAAATCCAGAATCATATAAACGCATCCTTAAACTGTTGGAAAATAGTATTTACCAGACTTCTTCCAAATATCAAGTCATCAAAATCCAACAATTTAAATAACTTCATATAAAGGTTTTAGTATCAAAAACTCACTTTATAAGCAAAAATTTGCAGGTTCAAATACACATATTTCCTCAATCACTTTCTGAGCAATAGTTCTTCTCAAGAACACTTTCGCCGCCACACTCACACCTTTTTTCTCTCAAAAGCTTTTAGAAGTAAAGATAAGATAATCCTTATCTTGTATCTCCTTTTTGTATGCTTACTAAAGGCGGTGAGTGGTTTTAATAATATAAACTTCTTTTGGGCGGTGGGTTTATTATTTTAAAACCAACTTTACTTCATCACGAAGGTAACACATATTTTAATCACATTTCATGTATGCATATTATCATATACACACACACATCATCATCCTTTCATGTATGGATAGTATTTCGTAGTTTCATATATATATATATATATACATGATTCATGCATTTATCAAAATAACATGCACGTCATCACATATTTCGCATAATAATCACATAAGGTTACCTCAACCGATGTTGTCTGAAACCTAGTTATCACAAGGAAGTTGGTTACGCTAGATGGGCACGATCGCACTTCCCTGGATTGCGTTACCGTGCAATGACTTCCAATAGCGGAGTCCGTCAACTCAGTAACCCGGTTTGCACGTTACCTTCTGATAACCATGTTAGTCGAATTTTATCGGGCGACATTGCAACAATGGTATTTTATACGTCGGCATAACGGATGAAAATGCAACCATCCAAAACTATATGTTTGATTATGTAACATATTCTAATGTTATCAAATATTTGCAGCTCAAATGATGAATGTGGTGACACCTTAGGCGAAGACGAAAATAGAAAAAGAGAATCCATAGGAGTGCAAATTGTAAGGTATATCTCATTAGCGATTTCTTGTTTGAAGCGGATGACATGTATAATAAAGGAACGTGCGATTTGCATGCTAAGACTTGTACATGCATGCAATGGCAACTTTCTGGTATAGCTTGCAGTCATGTGATATCTGTTGCTCGAAGTTTAGATATTCAAGACTGCAGCCAATTTTGTTCTGTTTGGTTCAACTCCGATTCTTATCGTGCAACACAAGGAGGAAGTAATTCCCCTTCCACCAGAAGCTGAATATGTGTTGCCCAACGAATGTATGACCGTCCTACCGCCTCCCTTGGATATACAAAACTCTTGCAGGCCACATAACCGCGATCGTACCCCGTCACAAGATGAGGAACTGATAGTGAAAACTTGCAGTCGATGCCACCAGCATTGTCAATTTTTGTTATAATTGTCCGAGTCCAATGCCAGCTCCTAGCCCGACTCACGAAAGTTCAAGTAGTCGTTGAAGATCAATTAGTCGACCAACCGATTGTGGTCCATCTCAACCTGATACTACACAAGACTATGTATTTGGTACTTACGATTTAAGTAAGTAAATGTACGTTTGTAAAGTGTAACTTTGTTGTTTTAATACTAAATGGCAGTTTGAATGAGAAATACATAAAAATTAACCATTAAAACATAGATGAACATAACTAACATAAATTAAGACAACCACATTCATACATAACATTACCATGAAAAACATCAATGAAAACAACAACATTGATACATAACATGCTTGTTATTTCCTTCTGGATAAAGTTGTTAGCAAGATTCAATCCAGTATTGTTTTTCATTGATCATTTCCTGTATCACGGGGTACTTTTTCTCTATGTCCTTGACAAGTTTTTTCTCATCTCGAATCTCTTTCTACAATTGCTTTATAGTTCTTCTCTTCGATCGCTTCCTCTAATTTATTCTGTCTCTCCCTGTTTGTCCACCAATCATCACTGATCTTCTTGATCTCCGCTTCAGCTTTTTTTTATGGATTTCTTCATCTTGGTAAGCATGGTGTAAGAAAACAGAGGGTTTGATGATGATGGGTTTGGAACCATTTCTTGCAAGAAGTGGACAAGTAATTGTATAAGATTTAATGTGTTTGTAGAAAAAAGGACAGTAGAACCTTGCTACAACATATGTTGCAGAACTAGGTTTTAAATTCATTACGAGTTTGAATAGGCTTCTTTGAAAGTTCAAACTAAATACCAATTGGCAGAGAATATAATGCAAAATTAGTATATATCATATTATTTTCTGCATAGTTGCAACCTTATGGAGGTTGGTGCAGCAAAGAATAGCTATCTATAAGTTTAACATTTGTGTTGTACAAAGCAACTCCATCTAAGTAAAATAACATGCGTCAATCTGTCAAATATTACTAAATGTAACGTTGCAACAATGAGTGCATAGAGGAGTCGATTGCTATGGTAAAAACAATTATCCACATACACTTAGAATTAATTTCTCAACCTTTACTCACACCCAATCTTGGGTTTTAGTTTCTATTATTAGTAAAGACATGAATGAAAATAGCATAAAATGTATAAAAGTAAAAGTTGTAAGAAACGTAAAGTACCTGAAATGTAAAGGTGCAAGAAAATTCAAAAGTTTTAGAGAATGTAAACTTGTAGAAATCTTAAGTGAACAGAAAATGCAAAGTGCTGAAAATTGAAACTTGTTGTGGAAAGTATGGATGATGTTGTACCCACTGAGAATTTCAAAAATTACTTGGATTAAAACAAAGTGGTTGTTTGACAGTTGTTGAATGGTTTGATGCAAAATTGTTAAGTGGTCAGAATGCTTAAGGGTCTATGTGATATAGTGCAAAATAAAATATGGTTGTTTGATAACCATTTTGAAAGAACATTCTACATGACAACAAATTACCATTTTAATCGTCTGTATGATTTAGTTCTTAATGAAATATAGATGTCTGGTATATATATATATATATATATATATATATATGAATGTAAAAATTACTTTTCAATTATAACTACATACTCAAATAAGTAGTTCAAAACAACACTTCATATTAATCAAAGAAAGCATAATATTACTTGTTCTAGTTCTGAATTAAACAAAAACATAACAATTATATTCAACATAATATTTTTTGAACAATTCTTAAGTTGATGCATTGAACAATAACTTATTCGCAATCTGATCAGGTAAATTACTCATGTATTCAGTGTTTTGAGTATCAAAAGGCCTTCCATCTATGTCAGCTTCATCGTCTCTCTCAATTTCTTGTTGTCCCTCGGATAAACAAGAGGTCATTGTCGTAATCCATGAATAACTAATTGTGGATTATCGTTTTATAAAACTATGAACCGTAAAATAAGCAATTACAACATTTCTTTACATTCGAAATAGATTGGGAGCCAGTTGCTTTAAAATTGGAAATATTTCTTTCAAGACACCATAGGCGTACTCGATAAAGAATTTTGAGTTGCACATGGGAATAGTTGAACCTTTTCTTCTTTTGTCAAGCACGTTGTCATCGAAAATCAGATAGCCAATACTTTGTATTGCAATATGGTGTCATAAACCCGTGAGTGTTGGCTATAAACAACATAATAAAGATAATATTTAAGTCCAAATGAAATGTGAGTATAAGTGCATTATATGTAATTTATAAGAAATGGTAAACATTTAACGTTAAGTAAAAATTGTACATATCTCATGGAGGAAATGGAAAGCTAGAGGTTGGACCAATACAACTTCTCTCAACACTCAAGCATCACGTGCTATACCCTTCCATCCAGCCCAAAAATACGTGAATAACATATTAAAATCACAAAAAAAACTAAAATATTATGATAATCTTCACCTCTTCATATGCCTTTATAACGAGCTTTCTGATCAACAGACACAAATGCATGTATGAGAGTTTCATTTAATGCACCTATTTCTCTTTATTTAAAAAAAATGCAACTTATTAGAAGATATAACAAGTTTGTTGATCAACATACACAACTGTATATTTTGGTTTTACAAAAATATAATAGAAAGCTTACTAGAAATATTCGTCTAAGGTTTTTTCAACGTTCAGATGTATTTTACGCTTCCTTGGAGGGTGTTGCTTGTATAACTTCTTTTGCAAATTTCATTGTTGCTCATAGAACTTCACTAAAGTATCAATGAATAGTCTATGTGGAGTGCTGAAATCTCCATTTAACCATTCTAAAGTGTTCATCATGGCCAATAATCGTGAAAAGTATAGCCATCTTCTCCTTGATAGTTATATTTTACTGTTTTCCAACCAATTTTGTATAGAATGGTTGCATACTAGTATATATGCATCACGAGAAAGTCGCATGAATTCAACACATTGTGTATTCGATTCGCGTAATAGTTCTAGTGTATATACGTATCCAGTTAAGGCAGAAGTGTTATCTCTTATATACTATAATCTTGATGAAAGTTTGTTTTTCCAATACGAATAGATGATCATAACTAACAAAAGTTCTTCCTCAAAATCCACATATTACCTTGAAAATAATATACATTACAAACATGACAAACACGAAAACAACATAAAAGTTCTCCCAAAAACAAACACATATCATTTTAGATGGCCATAAAAAACATATGTTTGAATCCAATAATAAACACAAATCCAAAACATACGTTTGAATCCATAACACGAAGTTTAATAAAAAAAACATATCCTCCCAAGCAAAGTCTAAACCAAACCCATCAACAAAAGTAGTCTATACTTGCATGTCGTAAGTCTAATCCAACCTCCAACCCTCACAATTCTCTGGTTCTAAACGCATCCACATTTTTCTATAATCAGTGCTTTCAACTAAAAGAAATAATGTTATCTCATGCAATGGTGCACCCAATCCAAGTTCCTTCAACTTTTTCAAGCAATGATGCTTTATGTTGTTATAACATGACATTCATAAATGATAAGTCTTCACTTTCACACCTAACTATGACTTTATTTCACTTCATTTAACACCTTTTCCAATTCTATATTGAGTCTTTTATTCTTATTTTATGGTTTTACATTCAATGGAGCGAGGATGCTGGAATTGCAATGTTTTATGTATTTGGTGAATGAAATGTTGACATAAGCATTGTTGTAGCAGGTGTGTACGTTCTGCAGCACTGGATATTGGCACAGCTTGCTCAATCTCGTTAGATATTTTGAAAAGTCAAATTTTTAGAGGAGGGCAATCTTCTAGTACTGCTAGTAGATGATCATGAAAGAAGATGCCACTGAAAGATACCTTACTTTTGTACTTAAACATCTTTTGTACTTAAGCATTTTTTGTTTTACACATTGGTTAATAACCAATGGTTATTTCAACTTTTGTACTTTTGATTCCCCTTTGCTACTATATATATGGGGGCTAGTCTTTTGTTTAGGGTGTACAAGTAGAGAGTTTTACAAGATCATCAGAAACAAAGTTTCATCTAAGCTTTAGGTCCTTGCTACTTTTAATATTATTTTGCAGTTTTTAAGTACTTTTTAATTGTTCTTCGTTACTGTCTGTTGCTACAGCAACCTTTCCATCTTTCTCTTTACTTTTCTTGTAGAATTTACCTTTACATCATTTACATACATTCATTTTAAGTGTGTTGTATAGGTTATAAAGAGTTGCAGTAATCTTAGGGGTTGCAAAACTATATGGAAAGAAAGGCAAGATCTGTACTATTTTGGGATTGATGCATCACCTAGTGTACTTTCAATATATGGTCTAATTTGCACTTCTTTGGGAGGCCGTTCAATTCAGTAGTGTTGTAGAGAGCTATTGATGTGGCAATGTTCACCGCACTTCGTTGCTAAAATCCAACCTGATCTTGCATCCATACTGTATTTTAATTATTGTTACATTTCAGTATTTAGTTACCAACTCTCTCAAAGTCATTTACTCTCTGAAGCTTTATTGCTTCCAAAACCCCCCTTTCTGAAATCTCATTTTAAAGTTAACTTTTTTTTTATTCTCTTTGCATTTTAAATCTCCGTGGAATGATATTCGGTATTGTTTACCAATTTTACTTGCTTTGAATGATACTTGTAAGCCATGTATACTTGCATGATTTACTTGTTATTATAGCCTTTTGAGGGTATAGATCATCACACACCAATAACCATCAAAATTGTTTCTTCAACTTGCACTTTGTTTGAATTACATGTTTCATTTCTACTTTTTTTTTTATTTGCATTGGAGGGGGAGAAGAACACTATTGAGTTGAAGATGGGTCCCCGTTTTCTTGTGTATCAGTCAAAAATTCAACATCTTCATTCAAGTTGGGATGAGGGTCATAAGGATTAGGAATCGTAGATCATGTTCCATAACTCTCAAACCCAACACTAGAAACCCCATCAAATGGTTAGAGACACAGTTCAGGAAAAAACGGTCTGGTATTCCTCATTGGCTCCATGTATTTACTTTGTTGTTTTAACATAATTATATCCATATAAATTAAATATAAAAAAAGAGTTATATAAAGAATAAGAAAAAAGTGAGTGAAATTTCTATCTTCCTTTCTTCCTCGTATTGATTGAAGGTGTTGGTTAATGAATCGTAAACATTGCTAGTTTCGTTTTTCAGTTACGTCCAAGCTACATATTTTGCCTTAAGGTAATCATAGTGATTTTTCATGTGTCCCTGCTCGATATTTATGTTACGTTTTCAATTCTTCTCCAAAATTCTTCCATGACTGTGGCTTAAGTGTAATAACCGGATCCTGGTTATTACCCAAGGTATTTAATACATGATTATTTAAATAAATGATTACGTGATTGCATGATAAATCAATACATGCCAGTATGTGAAGTTGGGTATTAATTGAATATATATATATATATGTATTTAGAAATACATGGTATATATATATATTCATCTGATGCATGCATGTGCTATGTATGTATGTGTGAGTGTGCATAATTTAAATATGCATGAGGTGGAAAGGAGGTAGAAGGCGGTTTAAGCCGACCTTCCTACTTTTGGAAAGTATAAAAAGGGTTGAGTCTCTTATTTGCTGTCTTCTTGCTATTTTTGAGAATTGAGAGGTTTTAAGAGAAGTGTTGTCCGGTTTTCTAAAAGTGGTGATTTCAAGCCGATTTGCAAGTGTCAAGTTTCAAAAGGATTGATTTCTAGCGTTTTGRTTTCAAARRCTTTATAAGGTGAGTGGTTTCTAAACCTTTTTGTATAAAGATTCTACTGGTTTTATTTGCATGCTTCGTATTAATATCCTTTGGAAAGAAACCTTGATTATATTGTTTAAGTGTTTATCCGGACAAGGARTGACCRGATAAGTATTTAAACCGGACAAGCCTTGAGCGGCTTATTGTCCGGATTAGTGTAAACCGGATAAGCCTTGGGCGGCTTATTGACCGGACTAGTTTAAACCGGACAAGCCATGAGCGGTTTGTTGTCCGGAGTTTGATAAACCGGTTGAGTGTTGAGCGGCTTATAATTGGTAGTATTACTTATGATTTTATACTGAGAAGTAGGAATACKACCACATGGGGAGCGGTYTATTTTTAAACCGGACARGTCTTGAACGGACTRTTGTCCGGGTTTGATATCCGTTCAAATATGAATTTTATTCTAAGTGTAAACCGTTCAAAGAAGAGGTGGTATGTTATCCRGACTTGATATCCGGACAAAGTGGATTTTAGTCCAAGTATTTAAACCGGACGATTGTTGACCGGACTTGTTGACCGGATTTGTTGACCGGATTTGTAAAGATGTCTTGTGTTTTAAAAGAAATTATTATTTTATCATAAAAATGAAGTTTTGATATAAATGTTTTCAAACTGATAACAATCTTAATGACTGCAGTCTATTTGGAATTATTTTATAAATGTTTTGATGAAGTGATAAGGGTGGCATATCAAGGAGAGGTGTCCATTTGATATAAGGGTAGCATATCAAGGAGAGGTGTCCATTTGATATAAGGGTGACATATCAAGGAGAGGTGTCCATTTGATATAAGGGTGACATATCAAGGAGAGGTGTACCATGGGATAAGGGTGACATATCAAGGAGAGGTGTACATTTGTTATAAGGGTGGCATTGTCTGTTTGTGGTATTATATAACTCTTTCTATTATATCCCTTAAGACTACCGTGGTCTGGAATCTTTATTTTTTTGTGATTTAAAGATTTAGGATCAAGGTTCTTATTGGAAATCATAGTCTGAATGTTATTGAGAAGGAAACGTCAGGTTTGATTTGAATCTTTGTTTAAACCTCGTTTGATAAAGAAAAGGTTTAAAATGATATTAAATGGAACCCGATTGGTTCAAAGGTATGGAATTAGTATAGCWGCGTGGTTWGCTTGAATGTGGAAAATGATTTGTTATTACCTTCTTRCGTATTCATATATTGTTATGTATATATGAATAGTTGTTTTATAAAGATTTTGGTGATCCTTCACCCTGCAATTTCATGATTAGGGTAACTCACTAGACTTTTTAGTCTAACTCTCGTTTTTGTAATTTTAAAATGTGTATTGCAGGAAGTATAGAAGGTAAAGGAAAGGAAAAGATTTAATGTTTTTCTTATATGCATTCGGCTGCAGAATTGCTTTTGATGATTAGTTTTGTTGTTTAGTACAAGATTGTATTTTGAATTTTTGGATCTTATATTTGGTCATGATAGATTCTTGTACTAAGGGACCCGAATGTTAAATGAATATGTATTTCTTTGATATGAAATATGTGTTACATGCAATGTGTGGGTTGGGGCGTTACATTAAGGCTACTACTTTCTCGTCCAGTTTTAATTATCTCATGTATACAAGCTTCAAGAAATGTTTGGACCAATCATTCCCTTTTTCATTCAATCCTACGTTTATTGGTACAAAGATTGACCAACTAATTCCATACCTAGTCCAAACAAATCCATACGAAAAATGATAACTAGGTGGTCAAATATTAGAAACAAACCAAGTCAAATAATGATTTTTACTGCAAAACTTAACTTAATAGTAGTCACAAAAATCACATACAATAGAACAAAAAACATCATCAAAAAGTAGAACTGAACATGTGTATTTTTTATAATAGAAAAAAGAACAGTAGACTAGACTTATCTAATTAAGGTTTTCATTTGATCAAGGAGAAGTGATGCACTTATCTTTAGAAATTATAGAAGAAACACACACACATAGATATCAAATAAAAATTTCCTACATTAAGATTATGTTTAACAAAAGTTTTGCACCTTGACAAGATTGAAGGAAAATATCATATCCATTACAATTCACTGCTAGAATCTAAACCATATATGAGCAACATAATAATAACACTTTAAACTTCCTCTGTCAATTAGTCAAAATAAAGCCCATTTATATTCCATGATCTTCTATCACAAAGTTCTAGCAATAGGCATGTACAACCAAAACAGGAAAAAAAATAGCATAAAAAAACTCTTCATACATGTGAGGGTTTATGAGGGACAACATTATATATAGCATTTCCCTTTCATTTACAAACATGTTTTGTGATATGATGGGAGCTAGATATTGTATCTCTATAACAGTAAGTGGTAACACATGGAAGTATACACGTGTCAACACTATCGCATTCAAGTAATAAAATGGTAAAAACCAAGTATTTTGTTCCACAGGGATAGGTATCTTAAGTTGCAAGATCTCGAGTTGAAAGACTAACTTCAGATGGCGAATTTGAAGACTTTGATTTGTTACTGAGTTAATTAAATGCAAATAACATAATAAACAAAGGTAGCATGGGTGTAAGACTTGTGATGAGACTCAAACACGAATTCCAGTAGTCAATGCTGTAGGGATGCTACAACAAGCAGTTATTCATAACTTAGTTCCACCATCTATTTTTAGGGTATTCCTCTCGAACTTTCACCATTACACTATATTATAGCTTTCAAGTCATATCTCTATGTGGTATCCGAACCAGGGATAGTGACGAATAGTGTCCTCAAAATATATGGATAAACAAATCTCTTTGTTAAAAATCACTCTCTCGAGTCGATTCTCATATCATTCAAGTTGGTGTGTGTTCTAGGTAGTTCATCTCTGAATCTACCGTACTTTAACAAGTGACCAACTCGTCGAGATTAATTGTTTTAAAGATATAAATGACAAGTCTCCTTGTCGGCAACTTTCTCAAGTCTACCTCTCATATCATTCAAGTTGACATGCATTCAATGGCTTATCTCTAAGACCATGGCACTTTAACACTTTCAAAGTGGTCAACTCGTTAAGAAGTGTCTTTGGTTTTTATAAAAACTTGAATGAAATAATGGAACGTCGTTATTGTAAACAATAGCTACTTTCTTTCCGTTTAAAATCTCACCCTTTCGTTTCACACCCAAGCTATGGGTTTAGCCACTTATAACGGAAAGTAAATGACAAATAAAATAAATAACGAAAAGTAAAGACATAAATATAAATTACGTAAAATAAATGACATAATGTAAATAGCGGAAAAATAAAGAGTGGAAAGTAAATAATGGAAATTAAATGACGGAAAGTAAAGAACAATCTTAAAAGCAATTAAGAAACTTAAATTTCTTCATGGTTTAGAGAGAGAAATCCACTTTAGGAGCTGATTTTTGGGATGGATATAACAAGAGCCCAACCCCTCTATTCATACAAAAATAAACCACAAAGTGACAAAAAGAGGATCCAAAGGGTAATACACCAAAGGTAACAAGTGAGAACTCAATGAACTAACTAGCTACATTAATCCCAACAAAAGTTAACTAGATTTTTACACAAAAGTCAGCAGCCCAAAGAATCTTCTAAAATCCACAAAAAGCGCAGCAGCTTATCCCTTAAGATCTTCAAAAAGCCATATAGGCATCAACTCACTGCTGCTTCAATGCTGCAGCGTCAAACAGTTCAACAATCTTTTACATTAGACTCCATTTTTGTGTAGAAACAAGTCAACCACAAGATTTAGCTCCACAATAAATAAAAGAAAAAATAAAGTAATAAAAAGACTCAATATATGAATAAAAGGAAAACAATCTAACCAAGAACTTGTAAAATGAGTGCTTTATATATTGAATTCTCAATATATATCATGATACTAAACTATCAACTTCTGATCATAAAGCGTAATATATCAGTAGATAATGAGATACCGTGAGAGATGAACAAAATAGAAAATGTAGATCTATATAGATGAACACAATAAAGAATGAGACACCGTGAGAGAGTAAAGATCAACAGGAGAGGACGTAGGAGGAGCTCGATGGAGAGCATAGATAGACTAGAGAATGTCGTGGGAAGGAATCATTTGAAGCATAAAGGAGGGTGACCGTGACTGAAGGGAAAATATGGAAGAATAAGACTCCTGAATGATTTGGCTTTGCTCTAGATTAAAAGGGTGCAAAGGATTTTAGTATCATTTAGAGGTTTTATTTATTTATTTTTTGCCAAAAAAGACTCAATTTGCAATTCAAAGATTGTCTCTTAATGACACCATTAAAATGCTAACAAACACCCTCTAAAGGTAACTTGGTTGAGTTTCCACAAGCTTGAAAGTTTGTTTCTACGTTTACACTTGGCAAACTATGAGCTTCTACAATTTATACTAGAATAAAAGCTCTTAGGGAATCACATAAAGACATAAACCATTGTGTATTAACCACCCAACATCAACTTTAAGTAAAAACCATCTCAAGTACTTAGGTCAAAACACAAAAGATAACAACAAAAGTTTGGTGTTAGCTTCCATTCTTCAGATCAATAAAATACATCTTCAACAAATGTTTGGAATCTAACCGAACTCCTTAACCGATCTGGTTCCACATGTTGTAGGATAATGCAACAAGCTAATAGTTAGCACAATTTCTTCATTTTACATTAAAACAAGACCAAACTCACTAATTATGCTCTAGTCTCAACAAAAGTAAAAATATGAATAAAATGACTTAATTTGTGATTGCGATTAAAAATTAATATAAAATAAAATTTTAAAATATACTAAAAATGGGTATGATTATGCACTTATTAAGGATCACGGGAACCTGATCAATTTGCATGTAATGCGTGAAGGGCCACATTACATGTGATTACTGAATAAAATTACATGTGATACAACATGTTCAAAAGAACACGATCAACTTGGTCAACACGACCATGGTTACGAAAAAAGTCGCATGCGTTATGGCTGATTAATGTGACGTGTTTGTATCATCTGTGATTACATGTTTGTATTACGCATGAGTGACCCTTCTCACACTTCTCACAAATTAATCGTGTTCTTTCTATATATAATATTTTTTTACTCTTTTATCTTTTTTTCTCTCTCCTCTGTCATGACGGTCCCAACTCACCCTCGAGCGTAATAGGCACGCCTTCACCAATGGTTGACTATCTTTCCTTTCTTCCCACTCTTTCACTTAGATGCACCTTTGTTTCCCACCATTAAAACCCTTCCCTTACATCAAAATATGTTCAATCAAAAACCAACAAGTTGAAATATTTCTTTTGGTTTTGGCAGGGCAGAAGAGGTATTTGGATCAAATTATAAAGAAAATAATCTTCAAAGTTGTTAGATTTAGATGTTCCATTTCTTTTCTTTGTAAATGTATTGCAAGGAAGTTCCCTTCAAGAAGAAAAGCTAAGTGTTGGCTTTTAAACCATCTAAACATAAGCAACTTAGAAGAACCTTCAGAATACTCAAAAGTATATGTTGCTTCTAAGTAAGCGAATAAGAGACCTTGCCTCCTTCTGAGTCTACCAATCAGAAGTAGATCCAACATTTAAGAGCTTTCTTAATGTCATTTGAAGTGGTCCTCCTCAAAAGAGGTTATTCACCTCTACATGTGTCTTAAACTTATTGGGACATGCCTTTGTGACCCTTTTGGTGCATATATATGCAGATTCAGGGATCCTTCATTTGTAATCTTTTTCAATACACATTGTATCTAAACTATGTGCTCTACTGTCTATATTTCAATTCATCTATAAGATTTATAGCTATATGAATCATATGACTCCATTTGATTGTGATATTTTGTTTTCATTACTCTTGATAAATCTATTAATTTCATTTGAATTGAGAATCTAGAACCAATAAAGTGCTTATGAGGATATATCGAAAATAATAACATTTTATGAATTCAAGTGAATATCCCCTCGTTACATCAAAGATAATTTAAACAAAAAGGCAATAGTTTTGGATACCTTTTTTTGGTACTCGCAAAGAAAAGCTAGTTGGATCAAAATGTGAAGACAAAAATCTTCACAGCTAAAAGTTAACATCCGATAAAGGAAAGGCCCGAATCCAAGCACTTTTACAAACCACTATAACGAACAGTAGTTTTTAAACTGTAAGGGAGACGAAATAGATGAAATGCATGAATATCATTTTGTAAAAATAATTTAAGAATTAGGTAAATGAAACTTTCTATGTATTAATCCAACATCTGCTCTATTTAATTTCATACTCGCATGTTAACATCTACCTCTTATTTTTACATATTTAAAGTTATTCCTTGACCAAAAAATGCTTTAAATAGTAGCATTCATAGTTTAACAATAAGAGGAAATGTCATGTCTTTCAATCACTTGAACGAGCATAGATAAGCGAAAACATAATTAACATAGCCTAATTTGTGATCTCATCTTTCATCTCGGGACATATCCCTTTTTATTAAAGAGAAATTGTGATTCTATTTTGGAATATAACAAAATAAAATACTTTAAATAGTAGCATTCATAGTTTAACAATAAGAGGAAATGGCATGTCTTTCAATCACTTGAACAAGCATAGATAAGTGAAAACATAATTAACATAGAGTTCAAGTTCTAGCCTAATTTGTGATCTCATCATTCATCTCGGGACACATCCTTTTTTATAAAAGAGAAGTTGTGATTCTATTTTGGAATATGACATGAGAATATGAACATTTATCAAGCCTATCAACCAACCAATACAGCCTAGGAAGCTTTTCTTTTTTACTAAAATTGCAGGAACATCCACCAATACGGCCTAGGAAGCTTTTGTTTTTTGCTAAAATTGCAAGAACATCTTCTACTTAAAACAAGGAATGAATGCCCAACATCTTACAAGTTAGCTGAATGATTTTTCAGTATGACCTATGACCATCCTTAATCCTAAACGGTTAACCCTCAGTCTTAGGATTAGTCAGTTCTAATTTTCAACGGGGCAAGAAAATACTACTATTATGACTATGAAACTAATGAAAACCTTAGATACAAGTGTTTTTACTATTCTTATAAGCTAAATGATATTAAGAGAACAAAATGGACATAATAAAAGTCCAATCTTGCCATTGACTTCTAGTCAAGTCCTTTAGCAAGAGTCTTTACACAACAATTCCCTTTATGGTGTAGAAATTTATGGTTAGCTTACTTTTATTTGCTTATTTTTCATGTTCGTGAAAATTTACAATGTAAATCAAATTCAATAGCGGTTTTTGAGAAAATTATCACGAAAACCGTCAAATTCGTGTATAATATTTAGTTCTCAGTTAGACTTCTTTTGTGACGCTACAAGTCATTGAACAATTTTCCCATGGTTTTATCATACTTATTTATATGAGGAAATATGTGATAAATGTGGAAGTCTATTAGATATTCATAACCTACTAATAGTTAGTGTTGATGACTACTACTTTATTATCCATTTTCTTCTAACGAGTCTATGGGGCTGTTTGGTAATTGCTGAATGATTTGGTGTAAAATGATTAAGAGGCTCTCGTGATATAGTGCGAAATGAAATATAATTGTTTGGTAATTGTGTACAATGAAATTAGGGCTCTTAATGGTTAAGGGAGATCCATGATACAAAATCATTCAGAGGGTTTTAGAACCATTAAGAGACAGACTTTTTTTTTTTTTGCCAAACAAGATTCACCACTTAACGATTCAGATGTTGCCTCTTAAAGGAACTATTAAGAGGTAAACAAACAACCCCTATATTTAACGAATATTGTGTGCCACATAATGGGGATATGATCATTCTAAGGTGCATCTCCTTGTATTGCAAATGAAATGATCATATCGTTTTTCTATTATCTTTCTGTTGACTATCATTTTTGCTTATCTCTCATTGCATAACATGTTATCAACATGAAAGTTTAATCGATCAGGGCCCAAAAACATACAACATTGCATTGTGCAAAATAAGGAAGTATAAGTGTAATATTTTGTGTTGTCTCTTTTCATTTCATATTTATTCAATTCTTCATTATAATTCCGAATGTAATCTAACTTCTTTATGCTTTTATAATAGCACTAAAAATGTCAAATCTTGTAAAACTTGAGTTTGTGGCCCTTGACATTACCGGAAAAAACTATATATCTTGTTTCTAGATGCTAAAAATTCATTTTCTTTGCGGGTTGCCTGGAGTCACTGCATTTGAACCTCTGTCGTCACAAGAGGATTTTTTATTTCTTCTTGGATTCGAACGTGGGACCAAGTGAAAATAATTATGCTAGTTCATAATCACTGCTCAACTAAGATTATATAGAGAAAATATAATAGATTGGAATATGTTAGAAATAACATTCTCTACATATGTATTGTTCTTTACCAAGAAGGAATTAAAAATAAATAGAAAAAAGGTAGATTATGGTAGCATGTAAGTTATATTGCTAACTACCACTTATGTAGGTCTCAAATGACAACTACTAGGTTTGTAGAAGTTGAATTAAATAACGAATTACAAATTGTTATGAAAAAATATGTAACTTGAACAATATTTTGAACTAGATCACTAAGAAATCGTCATATACAACTTCTAACCTTACATAGATCACTAAATGTTGTATATTCACGTACACAGAATGGAGGTACACAAAATGGATGCATTCCTCCAACATCTATAGTACAATGATGCGATAAATGTGACTACCTACTTGTCCACATACTTTTACAACATTGATTGCGTTGAGCATTTGGTTTTTGAATATGTTAGTCTACCATCTATATAACACCCCAAAATCTGGAAAGAATAAATAATTTAAAACATTTGATAACACACCAATATTATTACAACTTTCTTCCATAAAACCTCTTTATGCTTACACACAAAATAAATCAAGGTCAAAAGTCAACAACTTATAATCCTATCCCATACAAGGACTAGGGTAGAATCGATGTGACTACAACTCTCACTGAAAAATCGCTATCTCCAAAGATGGGAGAAATGTCTCCACGAGCTAATCCTTCACGAGCCCTTAACTAGCACTCAACTCATATTAAGTGTTGTTAGTAACTCCCTAACATGGATCTGATGCACAAATCAACAAGAAAATGGGTTAGACTTAAATCCAAGTGAGTTCAAGCAATTGATAATATCAATACAAAAACGGTAAAATTGAACGAATGTTCTTAAACGGAAATTTTCCTAATTGAAATAATGTTTACAATATAAAACGACATCTTTCTCAAAATACACCATTTTCAAAATAACAAATAACATCTTTTAATGACGGTGGAGACTCGTTCCCAATTGATGTGGCAGAACACAAAGTAAGCCACGTATCAACATTGTCAAGCTTCTTCTCGAGATCACCAACGACATTAGTGCTTACTCTCTTATGTTTCAATATGAGAACATCAAAAATCCTCATATGAATAAACCAATTGTTCAAGTGAGAAAATCCAGACCCGTCATTTGCCATAACCAAAAAGCTCAAGTTGAGAACATCAAAATTCCTCATTTGACTAAACCAAATGGCTTCATGTAACACTCTTAAATATGAAAATAGCGACTAATTTTTTTTTTTTGATAAAATAACAAATACTTAATAAATTCCTTTGTAAAGGTGAACATTCTATTACCTATAATGGCAATTTAAGATTTAGCATCAACAAACAAAAATCTAAACCTTATACTTAGGAACGGGTGTCACTAAATCCCAACAACAGTCATTATCCCTAAAATACGGAATATGTCCCCGAATAGCTAATCCTTCTCGTGCCTCTATCTAGCAGTCAAATCTTCATCGTATCGCTAGTGCCATTACCCAGCAAGGACCTGATGCACATGTATGCTAATAAACAAAAGTGCTAGGCTTAACACCTAGTGAGCTCAAGCAGTTTTCATCTTTCATATAAAAAGGTAAAATTGAAAGGATGCTATTTAAATCACAATTTCCCAAATGAAATCTCTTTTTTTACTATAAGCAACGCCTTTCCCAAAAGTTCACCACGACAAAAACTCATTGATTAAAACATTCATTTAGATAGAAAACCAAAACTCAATAATCTCTCAAAACGTAAATACACCATAATATTCAAACATTGAAAAGATAGATAATCTTTATCATCCAAAACACCAAAACATAGATAAATCCAATATACCAAAACCATTAATTATAGATACACTGTGTACCACAAAACAACACCAAAAATATAGATAACGCCTTATCCAAAAATATACCTATCGGTGACAGGGGAGACCCATATCCATCAAACATGGCAAACACAAAGTAAGCAATACATCAACGTTATAAAGTATCACCTCAAGATTCAATTGACTATAGTTCCTACTAATTCGAGTTTCAACTCAAGGCTAATGTCTTTAGTGCCTACCTCATCAGGTAGCACCTCAAGACTCAATAATCTTAGTGCTTACCTTTGAAGTTTCACCTCAAGGATCATGACCTTAGTGCCTACCCCATCGGATAGCACCTCAAGACCCATGGTTCTTAGTGCCTACCACTTCGGGTAGCATCTCAAGACTCAGGTCCTTAGTGCCTACTCAACAAAGGACAAAAGCCTCAAAATGCATGCGGTCCTGGAGTCTGACTCATTTTTTAGTTCACCTTCGCAATATGTGCGGTCCTAGAGTACAACTCCACATGGGCTCCTCTCCATAATACCGACAAGGCCACGATGCTTACTCAAGCACTAGTCTTAGAGTGAGAAAATCAAACTACTCACTCTTCACACAACAAACACAAATGCCTATGGATCCATTGCATTACATTCTAAAATCACATGACTCCAAATGAATGACCAATGCACTCAAAACATGTAATTTCCAAATAAACATGCAATAAATGCAATACATGTCCAAAGCTCAACATTGAGTAATTTAAATCAAAAAAATGTTCCCAAAACTCAATTGAGCCAAGATCAAGCAAATAGACTCCATACTTACGTGTCTACTCAATAAAAATCAAGATAAGTCGAAATATGTATTTACCCACTATTTATGCAAACTCATGCTAAAAAATATAAATTGGTTAAAAACCACTATTGTTGGAATAATTCGTCTCCAAAGAAGAACCAAGCAACTTATACTTCCAAAATTCATCCAAATGGTATTAACATCAAATAATCCTCATAGATACAATAAATCATCAAAACCACAGCCTTTTTGATGTATTTATTAAAATGTTCAAAAGTCTCAAATATAAGCATTTCTCGATACGTTATAAGATCAAATTTGCAAAAATGCAATATCCTCAAGAAATTATTCACATGTGATAAATCTCAAAGAAAACACTTTAAGACTCCACATGTACAAAGTATTCACAAAACAATTTGAACTCACCTTCCTAGGTTAAGTTAAACCTAGTTTCCAAACCCCAAACCTCTAGCTTCCATTGGTTAAGGTTTGAGTCCCACAAGCAAAACTCTCCAAGAAAACATCTTAAAATCACTATCAAAGCCAAAAGACACCAAAAGTTAACATAAGATTCAAACTCAAAAGGATCCCAACATTAAATCTATGAATATCCAAAAATCTTACCTCTTTAAGAATATGTGAAACCATAAACCATAAATCTTCAATCCCCATGATAACCTTCCATTTACTCTAAAAAGCCTCTAGAAATTGTATCTCAAGGCTCCAAAATCACCTAAAGTGGAGAAGCAATTAAGAGGGTCAAGAAAAATGACAAACCCTAGCTCCAAAATCACTTTTTATACTTCAGGACCCGACGGCAACCGTGCCCCATGATTATGACAATATATAATCGCATGGCATTATCGCCAGGATGCACCAGTTCTAGGTACTCTCATGCTATTCCATCCGATGACTGTGACATTGTTACAGTCATGTGGCACATTCACACTATATGTTGCTATCGGGCCCGCTATCATGCCATTGCCAAAATCGGACGGAATAATCGCCCAGATGCACCAATTCTCTATATGTTTGATGTTATTCTTCCCGTTATCGTGCCATTGCCACAATCACATGGTACAATCTTCATGACGACCAAACACTCGATAACATTGATGTTGTTATGACAGATGTTACAACCGCATTAACTATAGCCTAGAGGACCATACTTTCAGTGCCCTCGATACTATTGTGACAAATGTCACAACTGCATGGCATTGTAGACATACTCCATATTTGGTTTTTCCTTAATCGGTTCACTCATTTCAACACTTTCTTCAACTATGACAAAGATCAGGATCTTACACAGTCGTTCTTCGACTATTTCCCTATCATTGTTTAACTGTTTTCTTAGTCGTTCCACGACCGGTTTCTAGGAATGTTACGGGTGTTACAATCCTTCCAATAAAATCTAGTACTAACAAACACTCAAACCAAAGGACACGCATGAGATGTTTCAAGAATGCCACACCACCTGGAGTACAAGTCCGATGGATGGCTCGTCATCTATCCTTCGCCAAGAAGATAAAGACTCGAGAATGCGAACCTTAGTTACCCCAAAATCGCCAAATTGACTCTTCTTCCAAGGGAGTACCTCTAATAGAACTTGCTCTCAAACAAGGACCCAATTACCTTCTAGACAAAAACTAGCATGTCGATTCTCATGAGAACAACACCAAACCTTACCTCAACCTCCAAAACATTACATCACCAGTGGGGGTGGACATTGAACCTTGTTGGAATAATTCTTAACAACAAGATCTTGTTTTCATCCATACCTTAGGTAACTCACACCCGCTCAAGGGTATCTTGCGACCTCAACGATTCACTTCCCTAAATTATGCCCAAAAGTGAGTTTACTCTTAAACTTTTAATCAACCTCTATCTAACTGTGTTACACTCTCCCTTGCTATCAAAACTACATCGACATTTGGAAAAACCAATCCAACCACCATAGGCCATACTCCCTTCAATTCTAAGTACTCACAACCATGTTGACTTTACCCGGGTGGTAAAGGAATCTGCATAAATTACCGAATATATCACCCGTTGCCACTACTGCATCAATAATTTAACCTCGACTATTCAAAGTCTCTTCAATCAAACGATCTCCATTTATGGTCTACCTTAGACATTTTCACTACGTTTCTCCAATAATTATTACCATAAAATATTTATCGTCCTTTCCTTGATGAGATCCTATCAACTAGTTTGTCCCGGTTCAACACAACTCTAAACCGGTACTCCAAACTGTCAGAAAGCATGCCCATTGTAAGAATTAAGTTATGTTGGATCCTAGATTTCTCAATCTAGATTTAATTAATCAAGGTCTATAAGCGAAAGCAATAAGATCTAAATTAGGCAAGAACAAAATAACAATAAACATAAATTTATCACCGGTAGAATATAGCTATCATCATCATTTGTATTAATCAAAGTAATTGAATTATACTTGATATGATCTTCACAGTGCTCACAACAAAATGTAAGAATGTACTGAAAAACCTTACAATAAACTAAGCATGAACAACTATATATATACCCCCCTAAACTGAGTTAATTCAAAACATACACCAATAGAGAGTTCCACGTGTAAATGTGCTCTAACAGAATTTAGGCAAGAACGGTTATGCTCATGTAGCTTCATATTTCATTGCGGAGGAGTTGTCTCCAAAATGAATGTCCAGAAGCCATAGGTCTCTGCCTTGCCGGGTCATCATCATGTTAGGTATCTCTGAATCTTCAAGAACGAAGGTTCCAGACTTCAACACTTGGTCTTTTTCAATACTTTTGCATCGACATAATGTGGAGTCTAATAAGTGCCATGATTACTTCTTATAGATCGAACAGTTTGGACATTCAAGACTTTAATTTTTTTTTCATGAATGAGATTATCTCCTCGGGTGTATCACTTTAGATATTAGGAATATGAATCAAGTATACCTAGAGAACTTCTCAACAATAATGAGAGTATACTTCTTTCTAGAAATGGATTGAACATTAACTAGGCCAAATAGATCCAATGCAGAAAATGAAGAAGATTTGTTATTGAGAAAATTGTTTAGACTTGAAGCTAGCTTTGGTCTATTTTTCTTTCTTAGACGTTGGGCAAAGAGAATCCTTTGCATAAGAATGTTGAGGAAGTCCAATGACCAGCTCCTCTATCAATAGATCATTCAGCGTTTTGAAGTTTAGATGAGAGAGTCTTTTGTGCCACATCCAATTTACATCAGGAGACGCTTTGGTGTAGAAGCGAATATCTTCATTGAGTTTGGAATCCATGTCGATGACATAGACATTCTTTGTTCTTGTATCAGTTAAGGCAACATTTTCTTTTTTGTCACTATTTGTACATTTCTTTTCACTGAAGTTCATACAGAATCCTTTGTCACATAGTTGACTAATATTGAGAAGATTATGCTTCATTCCTTCAACAAAAGCAACATCTCTAAATGTGATCAAGCCATTAGTCAATACACCATATTTGTTGGTGTATCCTTTCCATTCCCACAAAAAGTCACTTAGGGACCCTCTTTATTCCTTGTACTTAAATAATAGAGACTTGTTTCAGGTCATATGTCTGGAGCAGCCATTATCCAGATACAAGATGCCCTCTAATTCCTACATGCACACAAACGGTTAATGTTTTTTTATACCCATTGTTTGATGGGTTCAACAGAGTTAGTGAATTTGGAGGATTTTCCTTTCTTCACCTTAGCTGGATTTTCAACTATGATTTCTTTTTTCCTTTTTAGGGCGGTTTTGGGCAACGTGCGAAGATTCATCACATACATAACATTTTCTATAGCTGAAGTGAGCTTTAAGATCATATGCATAAGACTTAGAAAGAACGAGGTGAGAAGGAACAACACCTAAAATACTTTTTTCCACAGTTCTTTAAGGAATGCTGAATTTCTCAGATTTCATATGATTTAGCTCAACCTTCAGTCATGATGTAGATCTTTGTTTAGAAGAATGACCTAGAGTTGTTTTCCGCGGGATTGAATATTGACTAGTTGAAGGTTTTAAAAGAGGTTTCTCCAGCTTGGCATTTTTGCCAATCTTAGATTTGGAGGGAGAGGTATCAGGATTGGACTTACCTTTTCCTAAGATTTCTTGACTCTTATTAGTTTTTTCAACTATAGAAGAGTTGGAAGGTTTAGAGTTAATAGGAGAGGATCACTGAGTAGAAGAAGTTTTAGTGCTAGATGAAATGAACATTCCAGACTTTAATTTAGACCTATCACGATATGGATTATTCTTTCTAGAGTTATAACCCAAACAGTTTTTGACTTGAATAGGTATCTAACATTCGATAATCTCAGTCACTTTCATTGAGGCTTTGCACCATCCTTTAACAATGTCTTTTTCAGCCTTAAGATCAGCGATAGCATGTTCTCTTTCACCACTGACTATTTGATTAACAATGACCTGGTCGCGAAGATAATTTCAATCATTGTTAACTCTTTGATCCTGACTTGACATTTTCAAGCTGTTCAACTAAATTGAGATTTAGTCATAGAACTTTAGTCTTACCGTTTATTGCATTAAATAGGTCAATAGTCAAACAGTCAAGTGCTTTTTTAATTAGCATCAGATCGAGAGGAGTCATCAAAATTTGGTACTTGAAGAGTACTTGTTGATTTAGCTGGAAGAGAGGAGGTGGATGCTTCAGATGTTTCATTTTTTTACTTCTTTAGTCTGTGCTATCAAGTAAAGATAAGCAACGTCTTCTTCATCAGAGCGAGAAGAAGTTGATGAAGAGTCTACCCAGTCATGTTCTTCAACGATATTATGACGTTTAGTTTTTCTTTGATAGTTTTTAACCTTTCATTATTTTTCCTTCAGCTTTAGGTTGTTGTCATCCTTAGAACGAGGAGAAGAAGGCTTGACGTCTTTCTTAGACTTGCACTCACTAGCAACATATCCTTTCTTTTCGTAGTTATGGAAAATGGCAGTAGCCTTGGCAATTAGAGTTGATTTAGGATTGTTAATGAAGACATAACTTGTGTTTCCAAGAAAGCTACTCTTTCTTGCAAACCTTCTAAAAGATTTAGTTAGAAAGGCCAGTGACTCATCAAACTTTGAGAGGTCATAGTCAGTGAGATCTTTAGAAGAACATAGTTAAAGAGTTGTTTCAGTGTTAGTAAGAGAAAGAGGGATGTTAGAAGATCTTGTCTCTGATGAAAGCAAAGCTAAATGAGAGCTTTCTTTTTGTATCTTTTGTAAGAATCTTCTTCGGAGCCTTAGATTGCTCGTGGTTTAGCAAAGTGCCAAAAATATCACTAAAGGTTATAATCTTTAGATTTTTTGAGGTTTTGAGACACAGAGAATAATTGTCCCAAGACTCAGGGAGACATTCTAGAAACTTTGTCAGTATTTCAGAATTAGAATATTCCCTACCAACAGTCTTTAAAACTATTAGAAGCTAATTAAAACCTTGGTGTACCTCAGACAAATATTCATTCTTACCACAAATGAATATCTCGTATTATCTTACCAGATTTATCTTTCTTGTCTCTTGAACCTCGAATGTACCTTCATATTGGACTCAGACAGCATCCCATATTTCTTTAGCAGATTTGAGATTCATCACAGAGTGGTATAATTTATCAGGAAGAGTCATAACAATAACATATCTTGCTTTCATGTCTATAGCCATTTTTTGTTATCATATTCATTCTAGTGATGAGCTTGTTTTACTCCAACATGCTCCAGAATCCAAGGTGTGTGGTCGTGGCTGGAACAACTTCGATAGTTACAGAAGGAACAAATGGACCATCTTTGATGTAGTGTGGGATCTAAGGATCCACATCTTCAATAAAAAGAGACATGAGACTTTTTTCTGGAGAAAGAAGTTATCTCTGCTAAATATGGGAAGTTTAGCAAAATAGCCATTTTCATTATAGTTGTCCGTAGCCATTGTAGGGTCCGTTTTAGAAGAGAGGAGAAAAGAAACACTTCTCTTATACCACTTGTTGGTCCGAAGAGGGTTAAGAAGGATTAAAACAGTTTATAGAAGGGGGGTTGAATACAAACACAATTATATCACTATTTAAATTCTTTTATTGAATATAAAGAAGAATCAATACGCTTGAATTTATGTACTGCTGTGGAATAAGAAAAGGAGTTATCCTAATCTAAACAGTCTTGCTTTAGAATATAGAGCACTGAGAATCTCTAAAGAACAAAGTAGATAAGGCACAAAGGTTCTTGCAGAGAATACACTTAGAGAGAAGATAATAGTAAGAAAGAAGAAGATAACAACCGTAGTGAGAAAAAGAGTCTTCTCAACTATTTATACCAAATGCATTAAATGCACATAACAGGTATAATCCACGTGTTAGAGGTAAAGTGGTTTGCAGGTACTTCTTGTCCAAAAGCAAACCGGAATTTGGCCGCTAATGAGCAGTGCTTCAAGGGAGTTGGTGAACATGGAGGGAACAACAAAGCAGGTAGTATTATACCTTCTGTTAGATTAAAGCATGGGGGAGTTGACTTGTGCAAGAGAGTATAAGACAAAAACTTAATACCCCAAGATTCTGAATTAGCTACAGAGATGTTACTGAGGACTACTTTAGATATCACTGACCACTTGAGTAAAATTTCACATTTTTTAGATAGGTGTATCACTGAATGCTGCCTCAGATCATCTCTATCTTTATCTTCAGCTACTTCTTTGACATCGTTGAACTTTCTTTGATGTGACCCTTGTCTTTAGAGAAAAGTTAAGTTAAAACATAATTTAATACTTAGCAAACACTGAACAGACTTAGTCATTGGTGTACCTTCAGATAGAACTTAACATAGAAAATTTATCACTAAGAATACAGGTTCATCATCAAATCATTGAGAGGGATTAGGATCAACAACACGAAAATTTATTTTCTTATTTTTTTTATTTTCCTTCCTTTTTGAGAATACAAACAAAAAGTTGTTTTTGTTTTCTTTCTTTTCCTTCCCTTTCTTTTTTTTTTCTCCAAATTCGAGAATACAGGATAACAAATCTTCTAAAAATTCCTTAAAATCAAAATTCAGAATCTCCACAAAAAAAAAAAAGGTTACATCCACCATAAGTGGCTATTTTTTTGTAAGGATTACAACAATTATATTATTAAAAAAATCTATTCACTTAGTAAAATTTTATTTCTCTCTTTTAAATGACTAAATATTTAATTTCAAGGTTTTCTAATAGATGGGAATCTAATAATGCATTTCCCTCTCATAAAAATCATTTTTGAGAAATTCTCTAAATTTGGACAATTTCACAAACTCCTCACCTACTTTCTTTATTTTAGACAAAGTTTTGAAGGATGAAAAAATTTACCCAATTTTTTATGAAATCTCTATTTCCTCCATTTTGAATAATCTCTTAAAGATGCTCTTAGATGGCAGCATTTAACATGCTTTCGAGCAAATAAACTGGCTTTTAAACAATGATGTATCCGTTCTTACTTGAAATTAAATGTACCTTATATATACCTCACTTAGAAATAGGCTTCGAGAGAGGTACAACATACGCGGACGTTTACATGATAGGAAGGTCGTTTTCATCGATACCTTCAACTTAGTGAAATTCTTTTTCAGAAGATATGAGCGAAATACAAGGTTTTGAACAGTAACATATCAATTCTTATTTTTCAATTTTCAAGATTTGGTAAACGTTGATTTTGTTTGAAGTCGAAGAAAAATGGTGAAATTTACCAACAATTTTGGTTTCGTTACTTCCAATGAAGAGGACATATATTTATTGGTCAATTTCCCATTGCACTTCTTTTGATTCCTAAAATGAGGAGCCACATCCCTACAACTTCATTTTATAATTATATATTTTTTATTATAAGAAATTTTATTTAAAAAAATGATCGTATTTTGATTTTTCTATTTTTTGAAACCAATTTTTTCAAAAACTCATTTGGGGATTAAATGTAAAATTAACAAATTAGTAAAAATATAAATTATATTTTTTTTAGAAAAATGCATCATGGAATTTTACGATATCCTCCCTTTTTCATCATCTCTTCAATCATTATCATCGTAACCAAAAAACTTAGTTTAATTGTGTATACAAGCGAACGCCACTGTGAAAGCATTGTAAACACTAAACAATTCAACGAAATGAAACTGAACCTACATCTTGTGATCACCAAGTGAAAATTGTGAAACAATGTTAACATGTTGTGGATCCATATGACTTATGAACACAAAGTAACCTCATAAAACTAAAACTAAACTTACCGTTTATGAATACCATGTACACCTTGTGATCGCCCAAGAACATTCTTAACAATTTAAGATTAAAAAAAAAAAACTCAAATTTATAAATATCACATATCAAGAACAATAAAAGAAATTAGATTCGTCCAAAATAAGTAAACAATGAAACTCGGGTAATCATATCCGTAGATCCCCAGTGGAAACCTTAACCTATCGATTTTCTCTACCTAAATATTGGAAATCGATTTAGACTGTTGTTGGTTTTGTTTCTTTGGGGTATCTTCATGGTTGCCTTCATTTGTTGCTTATATTTCTTCATAGTTACCATTGAATCGAGAAGCGGCAATATGCAGCGGAAAAGGGGATCGGGGAACGCTGGAGGTGACCGAAGAAGAGGGAGGAGCTAAGGCGGCAATGGGTGTTTCTTATGTGTTAGGATTTCCAAGTTATGGGACGAGAAAGATAAATGATAATTATTAACATATTAATTGGATGAGTTGTCATAAAAATGGGATAATTACATAATTACCTTACTATGATTAATTAAAATATGTGACTTACGATGGATGAATCACATAAAAATTAGAGTTCTCAAATGCCGATTATATATATATATATATATATATATGTGTGTGTGTGTGTGTGTGGGGGGGGGGGGGTGTATAGCCATAGGTTCATTTGAAAAATGGTAAGTATTTGAGAAATAGAGAAGTAATCAAACCCCTTCATCTGATCAAGATTTGTGGCTTTGACTATGAAGCTTAAGATAATTCCTGGTATGGTGTATGGAAGATAGAGGGGTAGATTCATAACTTTTACAAATAAGTGGCAAAACAGTTGCATATGTGAATCCGTATGATTCACATATGAATTATATATTCATATGTGAACTCGTGTAATTCACATATAAACTATTTAATTTGATTCACATATGAACTAATTAACCAATTCACATATAAACTATGGGTTCACATTGCACTTGTTTGCCGCTTATTTGTAAAAGTTACAAAACTACCTCTCTATTTTTCGTTTGACCAGTCAAAGCCGCAATTCTTGCCCAATCTTGATCGTATAAAGGGCTATGATCACTTATTTACTTCTCAAATACTTACCACTTATATATATATATATATATATATATATATAGAGAGAGAGAGAGAGAGAGAGAGGGAGATTGGTGGTTTATTATGCAACCTAACCCATTTGTACAACCGATGCAACCTCATCCTAGTCTTCCATTATTCCATCGTGGAAAAATAATTAATAATAAATAATCAAAATTCATTTCAAGAAAATGGAGGGAATCCCGGGTAATTAAGTGGAGAAAATACACTCAATATACGAAATTTGAAGATACTCTTAAGGAAATCTAGTTCACTTACAAAAAGTATCCCTATAAATCTGTTCGTGCTCATCGAAAATTCAGGGGGAAATTATTCAAAACCATGGCACAAAGAAATCAAAACCAAGAGAAATATGATTTATCTGGGTTTGTAGGTTTCATGAACCAAGAGAAATATGAAAGTGTCCTTACCTGAATATATGTTTCATTAGTTGAATTGATTCATCTAGTTTTGTATGAAACATGCTCTTATATATCTATACTACATTAATAAGCATTTTAGACCAAAAGTCTTAAGTACTACCTCTAAAGCATTGAATACTGCTTTTTAAAGCATAAAATCTGAAAATCTCTTAAATACTAATTATGATACATTAGGTACAAGTGATGGATGCAAGAGTTTTAAACCAGGCCACCACCAAAAATGGGTGGTTCATAGGTTTGTTTTCTTCCGTCAGTACTCTTCTTTTTTATTTCATCTCTCCCTTCGCCAAAACTGCTTTAGATATGACTCAGAGTTTCTTTTCCCTCTACTTAGGTTTTTCCTTCTCCATTGAAGACCATTCCAACTTTCCAGACCAGATTTGATTTCTGAGAGAGATTCATCCCCAATTATTTGCTGACCTATAACTCTTCAAAGTATTTCTTTTGATCCAAAGTTCAAATTCAAAACAACAATATCAGAAGGCTTTTCCAGATCCCGGCAATAACCCCACCCCAGCCCCAACCTTATCGTCCCATTCGACTTTTTGACATCTTCCGACCATGAGCCACCAGCAACCATGAACGCACAAACCACCGGTGATTTGGAGTTTGATTTCTGATTATTTTTTTCAACAAAAGCTTTGGAATTGAGTTCGATTTGATCATGCTAAACAACAGCAGGTTTGATTTCTTCTTTTGTTGTTCACGGCAACAACTTCGACTTTAAAGTATGAACAAAACCCAGTTTTCAACATATTTGAAGATGATCGTTCCTGCGTTTCGGATATGAAGTTTCATTTGAAGCTAAATCTTCGTTTTCGAGAGGGATGATCAACTCCGCAAATATCGATTGAAACTTGAACGAAAAATCGGATTAATTATTTTCCGTTATGCATTTTGCTTTTATATTTTTGTGTTATTTATGATCTCTTATTTTCATGAGCTCTTTGCTATGTACCGGTTTATGCAAATGGAAGCATATGCTAGGACATCCTTCAAAATCAGTGGAGTCTTATTTATGATGTTGCTCCTATTCTAACATCAATTCAGGTGCGGTATTAGCTGTAACATAATGTGACGAGCTTCTTGGTTTGAGATCTTATAATTTTGTCGCATGTTCCTGCATGTTTATGGAATAAAATTTGTACTATTTAATATATTTAGTTGGCCTTTGGTCAACATAATTTGGTTTTGGGACACTGGTTTATTGATTGCATTTCGATCTTGTAAGACAACAGGAAGAAGTAGCATTAATAAATTGTTCTTATTCAGCCGTAACTGTTTAATCTTTTTTTATTTCATATTGTGATTTTGTGATTGTTTCCTCTACTAAACTTGTTTCTGATTTATTGTGTTTGTTTGGTTTGAATTGAAATGACCAATCTTAAGGTAAACTATCGCTGAAAGTCTTCAGTTATCGCTAACAGCTTATTACTGATAGCCTTCAGCTAATCTAACGGATTGTTGCTGACAGTCTTCAGCTAATTTGACAGCTTATTGCTGACAGCCTTCAGCTTGTGTTTTCAGTTTATCGTGACAGCTTTCAGCTACCACTGAAGAGACATCTTTCAGCTTATCGCTAACAGCTTATTGTGAGCTGTCACTTGATGATTGTCAAGGTGTTCTGTAAGACGAGTTTTGTTGGTTAACATCTCAGCTATAAAAGGTTTTTATGTCAAAAATATGTCTATATTCGTTCAAAATAACACATTCATATTCAAATTGAAAGGAAAAGCGTTTTCCATTTGGCTTGGTCTTTCTATGACAATCATGTGTTTATTTGCGGTAATCATCAATCGATATTCTCGCTTACATTTATATAAATTTATMCCCCGCCATATTGCACGGATACACAACTAGTATATATATATAGGGGCACGTTCAAACGAAAACCGTGCATTTCTAAGAAACCGTGTAAACCAATTTCGACCAATATGAAAATTCCATTATTTTCTAATCAAATTTAATCAATAAGGGTATTTCGGTTATTTACAATATTTTCTATTAAATATGGAAGTTATTAATAAATCTTAATTAAGGAAACATAATAAAGAAAATTGTATAAATGGTAACATTTAAATATTTAATTATATTATAATATTAAAATTTTGAATTTGATATATTGTTATGAGATTGAATCTGCAAACGGGTCTTGAAAATTGAATTGCATTATGGAATGAAATCGTAAATTATGGTTCAAATTAAAAAAATAATGTTAATGAAACAGATTTCATGAATGTGAAACTGGTTCATGTTGTAATTGATTCATGAGTAATATGAAATCATTTCATGGTGAACCATGTTTCAGTGATGGTGTAGTTGATCCGTTAGTAGAAAAAATGGAACATGAAACGGGTGCATAATTTATTTGGTTCGTCATGAAATAATTGCATGATGAAACGGGTACATAATGAATCTACTTCGGGATTTTGAAGATTGTAATCTGCTCCAGAATCTTGAAGATTGTAAGGATTAAAAGAAAGAATGCATCAAATCATGAGTRAAATAAAAAARTTAATTTACATGAAACAGGTTTCATGAAGGTGAAACTGAGTCATGTTGTAATTGATTCATGAGTAATATGAAATCATTTCATGGTGAACCATGTTTCAGTGATAGTGTAGTTGATCCGTTTAGTAGAAAACATGGAACATGAAAAGGGTGCATAATTTATTTGGTTCGCCATGAAATAATTGCATGATGAAACGGGTACATGATGAATCTGTTTCGGGATCTTGAAGATTGTAATCTACTCCAGAATCTTGAAGATTGTAAGGAGTAAATGAAAGAATGCATCAAATCATGAGTGAAATAAAAAAATTAATTTACATGAAACAGGTTTCATGAAGGTGAAACTGGTTCATGGAGTAATTGAACAATGAGTGGTGAACTGCTTTCATAGTGAAACTCGTTTCAGTGATGGTGTAGGTGATCCATTCAGTAGATGAAATGAAAAATGAAACGGGTGCATAATGTAGGCGGTTCGTCATGAAATAATTGCAAGATKAAAAATAAATTAGTTTCATTAATAATAATAAATGTTAACGTAAAAATGTTAACGCAAAAATAATAAATTACTTTACAAAAAATAGATTAGTTTCATTAATGATATGCTATACATGATATGGTTTCCTTGAATAAATGAATATTTGGTTTTACCTTTTTGCCCTTATCGGTATTATAAAATGTATTTTCAATTTTTTTTATTTTTAATTTCCTTAAATAACATTGATTAATCTTAACCATTGATCAAGAAAATGGATGGGCAGATTGGTTTACACGGTTTACACAAATGGATGCGGTTTTTATTTGATCATGCCACAAAAGGTATTCCTTTTACGAGAAGCGCGAGAATGAATCATGTCCACCCATTTAATTAAATCAACTCTTTTGTTAATTGTAATTAAATTTTATTTTCCTTCATATTGGTAACTCTCATTTTTTAGAGTTATTTCTTATTTATTTTCTTTATTTTTGCAATTATTAAATACTCAATTTTCTTGTTTTTTTCCGTTTATTCTGAAAGTTTTAAAAAGATGATGAAATACAAAGAAATAAATTTTATTTCGAAAACATGTATCACCACTGTGGGATGTTCACGAATTTTGTTAGTTTTATGTTTTTTGAAGGATGAATTGCTTGAAGATCTTGTCCAAAGATTTCATCCAGCTGTAGTTGGCTATAGAGTTGTACCTTTATATTATTTTAAGTTTTTATTTAATAGTCTTTGCCTCAAGGTTTATTTGTGCTTATTTTCCTTTGGATAAAGACTTTATTCTTATCCATTCCCCCCTATATAAAGAGGCCTTGGAGCTTATTTGAAGATCATCCCCTTATCTCTCTCTTTTAATCATCCTTAGAAGTAATTTAGCTAAAAGTTCTTCTCTTCTTCTCTTAGTTTTAGCTTACTATTTTAGTGTATTGAAATTGTAATATGTTTTTAATTTTATATTAATGAAAGTTATATTTCAGACTTATTTAATATATTCTATTATTATGTCTATTATGAGCTAATTTACTCATATGGGTGTGAGTGTGAGTTTAACTTAAGATTTTTATACAATATTTGGGTGTTTTTACTTTTTACCACTTCGTAACTTGGTCATTTAAGACGGGACTTAAACTCGTCGCGGATAAGCCGGTCATTTTGAAGTGTTAATATTAGATCTTAGACCTAGAGATGGGCGGATCCGAAATACGGCTTAAGTGATGCACAAAGAACTCGAGAAAGTTTTTGATAATTACATAGATATGCTAATTTTGTATGTATTTAGCAAAGGATTAAGCGATGGTTATTTTTATCACAAAGAGATTTGGGTATGGATTTTATTTCTTCTTCTTTTTAGCTAAATCGGCAAGTTTCGAAGTGGTGAGCGTAGGAACTTTGTGGAATTTTACGGGGACCATTTGTAAATTTTCACTTTCGAGAGATTGGAATTTTTATAAACAACTCATAAGATTCTAACCATTTTATTGTTAATTTTATCTTAAGGAACACTTACATCCATGTCCAATCTTTAGTCTATAAGTTCATTTCGTTATGTTAGTCTTCTTAAGCTATTTATAAACAAAAATCCAACTTTTATTCACAAACCGAAACACGAGCAAAAAGTTCATGAAAGTCTATAAATCTCAGTAGTCCAGTCCATGTGGAAACGATCACGGTATTTTACCACTTTATTACTTGCAAGCGATCATAGTGTCGGCGTGTACTTGCACTGCCACTGTCGGGACTTTGTGCCCACTGTATGAACACGAACGATCTTAACCTGTCACATATCTTGTTATTATTATATTTATCTTCAATTTTAAACCTCTATCCTACCCCTATAAAATTGGGAGTTGATTTTTTGTTCTTCCTACCCAAGTCGGGGTGGCGCGTTTTATGTTAAAAAAATATGTCATTATTACTTTTTGATGTAGATTTTTTTTTGCTTGTGTCGTTGAATTTTTTTCCTTGCATTGTCGATTACTAAATACGATTCATAGGTAAAGGTAACACTAATCATATGTAACAATTTTATTGGATATTTTGAAAGCAAACTATAAAAAATAATGTAGTTGGATCCAAGGTGCATCTTATCTCGGTACATCTTATCCTAATGTGTATCTAAGGGTTAAGATCATTTCTTATGCTTCTTAACTCTCATTCTCATTGGAACTCAACTCATATGTGTATATGTATAGGACTATTATTAAATGAGAATCACAAATATGTTACAAACCCGTGAGAACTGATATAAAAATATTTTTTACTTGATTTTTTTCATCAAAACTTATGATTTAAGATATTGTTTCACATATGTTTGCGTGTATTTTATGAAAAGATTACATGTGGAAAAAAAATCGTTTGGATGAACAAAAAATAGTTTATAACCTAACTTGTTGAACCGTTACTTCAAAATTAACTTATTGAAACAATATATGCAGTAAGCTCCTGGAGTTTTTGTCATTATCTACCCATTATACTCCTAAATAATATTAATTGTCATTTGTTATTATTAATTATTAATTAATATTCATTCCAATATATTCAAAAATATTAATTATTAATTATTTAGAGTTATTACAAATATTATCAAGTAGTTTTATGTTATTATTACTTTTATTATTGTTCAATATGCTTACTTGTAAATTACATAAGGGTTAAAATTATATTTATTTTGCTTTATAACTAATAAAATTTTGATATATGTATTTTAATAAAATATTTAACTTAATAATTACTATTCTGAAAATTATTAATTAATTAAAAAAATGTAAGGCTGACAAACTTTATTTTTATTCATAGAAAAAGTTCAAAAAAACTAACGAACTATCTCATTTGGAATGATCAAGTCTCTGAACTATTTTTTTTAATGAAAAAACTATTAAAATTTCTCATTTTAAAAAATTAAGTCTTTAAATATTTTTTTGAATAAATAAACCATCGAACTTCTAGAAATTAGTTACCTGTATCTTTTTTTTTTAAATAAGCTAACTAGGAAGGTTTTAAAGTAAAAGTAATCATAAATCAGTTTTATCATTCCCAAACCATACGTCATTAAAACCCCTCGCAAACAACGTTGTTGCTCCCCCTCGCCACTCCCATTCCCCCAACATTTGCCCAATATCAATATCGTCTAACATGATGTTGACCCTGCCATCGATACCCCTCTTTTTTTTTTATCTAATTTATCATAAGAGAGGGAATCAAAAGACAATCGGTTACAGATAGCTTATTTGGGTTAAGAAGATCTAAATAACTACTTTTTAAAAGTCTGATGCTTTAATTTATTGAAAAAAAAATGTTCGGAGTTAATTATTCAAAATGAGAAAGATTAATGATATTTTATTTAAAAAATTGTTCAAGAATTTAATCATTCAAATTGAGAAAGTTTAATGATTTTTTCATTAAATAAATAGTTCATGGACTTCATCATTCAAAATGAGATATTTTGTTGGGTTTTTGAATTTTCCTTTATTCATATTATATGTAATGGTTATTTAAAATTATCATTTAATGTAGATATTTTCTAAAATTCGTATTTGATTATAAAAATCCAAAATTTATAATTATATATATATATATATGTATATTATTTATTTTGTGAGGCTTAATCAAATGAAAACCCTATAATTTGTGAGATCCAATTTTGAGCCACACATTTGAGATAATTAATTTTATTTTTAATTAAACATTAAAGGGTAATTTAGTAATTTGATATATGTTGATCCTTTAAGGGTAATGACTTTCATATAAAGTGTTTTGTAGAAGATGGTTGAATACATATGATAACTCTTAATTTTGAGAGTTATTTGTTGTTCAATACTCCTATTTTTATGTGTATTATGTACCCACTTTGCTTCTATTCTGTATTTTTGGTCTAAAATATTTTAAGAGGTGATGAAAGGTCAAGAATTTGATTATTTTCTGAAAAACCGTTGTTGTTGAAAAAATGTCCACTTTCTGCTCACTTTCTGTCCACTTCGGTATTTTCTTCAAAGCGGATTTGGACAAATTTAAATACTTGTTCTCATGGGTATTTAAGTGAATTAATTTTGAAATCAAATCCGAAAATCTCGCATTATTTAGAAGAATGGACCTTGTTGAATAAAAAAATGTCTTAAAGTAATCCTCCCTTTATTTTAATGAAGAGACCATCTTTACCTTTTCCTTATTTTAAGAGTAAGGCCAACTTTACCTTTTTCATCCTTTCAAAAAAGGTGACAAGGCCAGAAAAGCTTACATGAAGTGATGAAAAGTCTTTGCCCTCTAGTTAAGAAGACTTTCTTCCTTTGGGTAAAAGGGATATCCATTTCTCACTTTTCCCCTATAAATTGAAGCATTTACTCACTTGGAAGACACCACCTTGGAGCATTTACTTTCAACTGAATATATGGAGCAATAGAGCAAGTTTAATTTTTGTATTTACTTTTATTTTCGTATTTAACTTTCAGCTTTCTTTCTGTGCATTGTATGCTCCCTATGGGCAACAGTTTCAATGAAACTTATATTCAAGTATTTCTTATGCATTTCTCTTCTTCTTTTTCTTCTATGTTCTGTAATTTCATTATGAGCTAATCACGCCCTTCGGTGTGGGTGTGAGTCAAACTTAAGAACTTGAAGGCACACTTGGGTGTTGTCATTCTTATTAATTCGTAAGCTTGGTCATTTAAGTCGGGACTTAAGCTCAACGCGGATAAGCCGATCATTTTGAAGTGTTAATATTAAATCTTTGATCCAGAGATGGACGGATTCGAAATACGGCTTAAGTAATGCACAAAGATTTGAGAGAGTCTTTGATAATCACATAGAGATACGGATTATGCATGTTTTTAGCTAATGTTCGGATATTAGTCGAGATTTATACTACAAAGAGATTTGAGTATAAATCTTCAGGCTAGTGGAACCAGATATCTTTTTATCATTTAGCTAATTTGGCAAGCTTAAAACTGAAAGTGGACACTTTGTGGGCACTCTGTGGGCACAGTATATAAAATTCACTTTTGAGAGATTGGAGTTCTTTATAGAAGTCTCATGAGTTTCTGACCATACTGTTCCTACAATCTTCTTAAGGGAAACTTACACCCATACCCATCTCTTAATTTTAAAGGTTTATTACGTATTTTAAAGCTTTGCACCAACAAAACTTAACCTTTATTCACAAACAGAAACATGCTCAAAAAGTTCATGAAACTCTCTGATTCTCAGTAGTTCAGTCTCTTTGAAAACGATCTTAGTACTATACCACTTTATTACTTTAAGTGATCATAGTGTCGGGGTGCACTTGTACCGCCACTGTGGGGACTTTGTGCTCACTGTGTGAACACTTACGATTCCAAGCCATCAACAAACATAACAGAATTTCACTTTTTAATTATATATGTTTATAAAAACAGAAAAATTACAGATTTGTTGCGAAAACTAGGTTAGTAAGATTTGACCTAAACAATCTGGTTGGTAACAAATTTGCTAAAGGCTGAAAGAGTAAAGGAAGAAAGTTTTATTTCATATATGAAGAACTAAGATAGTCTTCAGTTGTTGACGTCGATTTTGCCCCTAAAACTATCACTCAGTAATTTCTATCAAACGGTTGAGTTGCAATTTTGACGATGATGGTCTTCTATAGCCACCATTGCATTAATGCTACTATCTAACTTTAACATGTGACCTCATTTGACGTACTCGTTATTTCAGCCTTTTGATATTGATGTAGACGTTTGTTAACATAACATATCATTCTGTATGCAGAGAGAACAGTAAAGAAAGTATGGAACTAATAAAATAGTACTTTCGAACTTACTTAGTCTAATATGTTGAGCATGATTCCATACTAGGACAAAAGTTGGTAGAGTTGGTGAGCTAAAATTGTTGGTTAAGTTTGCACTAAAAAACCGGCTCACGAAAAGTAGTATGTGTCAGACTATTATTGATTTTTTTTGTATTGATCTTTAATCAGCTGGATGACAATCCAATGTTGAATCTTGGCTTCACTTCAACTGGTCTTCAACTTTATTGAGTGCATTTTGTATTTGGATCAATACAGATATTAATGACTTTTACAAACAGAATCTTATTCTATTTTTCTCTCCAAAATATAAATTATACATTGGATTCCAGCCGACTTGAGTTTGTTTGGATCCATACACAAATTTACAAAATGATCTAGATCCTTACACAATTTTAAATCTATCAAGGATAAATCCAAGTGATTAGTCTAGATGAACGTTTTGGAAAACAGACCCGGATAACAAAACTGGATGATAAGTACGGTTACTAAATCGGATGACAATATCCATGTTTAGGCAATAATTTGGTAAGTCATCTTTTGTTGTTGCATCTACTGCACATGTATGTTGTAGGTTTTAACAAATTATATGAATTTGCTACAAAATAGCTCCATTTATACCATGTTTAGGAATTGACTTGAACACATTATTATATAACCAAGTTACTCCACAAACAATGAATACAGAATGTTGTTTGTTTTAGCTGAAACACGTGTCGATTTTACTATATGTTAAATGTAGTCTATTCCAATTTATTTCGGAAGGTTTCTTGACAATAAAGGACTATTACTTTGCATTTACATGAAGTTTTAAAAACTAAAAGTCATTGAACGAAAGTTTTTATGTTATCCCTAGCGAAATACACGTTGTAAGTGGATCTGTTGTCCAATAACAACATTTACACATTGTTACAAACAACAAAAGATTAGATTTTTTTTTAAATGGGGGCACTTCTAGCTGTTTTCGCCCAAGGTATCATATATTTCGAGACCAGCTCTGTCGTTTGGTAGTAGCTTAATGATATATAAAGTAGCTTATTTGGTAAAGTTTAGGGGGTTATACAGAAAGCCAAGTATTTTCCAACATGTCCCTCTCAATTAAAAATCGTACTTTTTCCCTCTATAAGAAACTCCTGCAAACAAAAATCTCTCTATTTACACAATCCAATAAGTCCACACACTCTGTTTTATCCATGCATGATTTAATGAAAAACCAAGCAAACAACTCTTAAGTATACAACGCTTACTTCAAGAAAATAGGCCTACCCTTCTATCATAACCTTATGATTAAATCAAGTATAGTCACAATGAATAAAGCTAGGTCGTTTTTTATACTCCAAATTTTATCCACCGTATCAACACTAAATGATTGACATTAAGTGTTTAATCAGTTTAATGTTGATTGCTATATTCTTAAATGTTGTCAATTATAAGATCGGTGGCAAAACTATGGTCAGAAATGCTTCAAAGACAAATGGTTTAAATACATTCTAACATAGTAGGTGTCATTGGAGATGGCGGGTCATATGAAGTTACTCCTATACATTTATTACAAAAACAGCTTTATAAATCATAAAATATCAAACTACCGGTATAACTTTCACAACTCAAAATATAAACTTAACAAATAAAACCATCATATTTGACAATTTTTAAACTAACTTATAAGAATATCTCTAATAGATTCTGAAGAAAAAAATGAGATTTTAGAGTTTTTTTCTCTATCAGAACGACCAAAAGTTTCTCCAAAAATGAAGAAAATAGAAAGAGTAAAAATCTCCAAATTTAAAGAATATTTAAAACGGTAAATTGCAAGACAAAGTAACGTACTTTAATTAACTTTCAAAACTTTCATTTTGGTACCTGAGATGTAAAATCTTATACTTTTAAGTACCTGGTTTACCTGTACTTCAGATAACCGGTAAACTAAAAATGACGTGAAAAATATTAATAGACATTTTCCAATAATCGAAGCAGAGCCATAGCATATGATACTTGACATCTTTCTCTTTGAATACACATGGAATGATTAGCAATACTTTTGAAACTTCATCTTAGTGTTCGTATGGATGGATGTCGAGCGTATACAGGATTAAAAAAATATCTATACTACTTTATTAAGCATTTTCATCCAAAGTCTTAAAGTCTTAAATTTATAAATACCCAAAATACCCCTTTACCTTTGATGCATAAACTACAAGTTATTATGAATCATAAATCTGGGCCCATTCAAAAAGGAAAGCATGGTCGGCCCCACCACAAAGACTACTATCACCGTATCACTTCAATAATGCTTCAGGTTCCTTTTATACATATCTATATCTATATCTATATCTATCTATACTACACTCAAAGCTTCAAATTATCACTGATGTGTTGATTTAGGTTACCAGACACTT
>NC_037537.1:27164711-27195851 GCF_001531365.2 Cynara cardunculus var. scolymus
ATCAATTTTTTGTTCATGGTAGCACCTTTCATGTACGTTTGTCGTTTTAAAAATGCTTTTAAACTCTTATACTTAKGCTTTACTTGTTGCCTTTTAAATTGAATATTTAAAATGAGAACTTTAAGTAGAATTGTTTRCTGGGAAAGGTTGAAAGGTCACTCATAATCTTTACTGTGTAATTATTGCAGGCTACGAATGAGAATCTTCCTCCAAATGTAATCAAGCTACTTGCTAGGGAATTGAAGAATCTCGATGAAACACCAGCAGAAGGAATTAAAGTAGGAGTGAATGATGATGATTTTTACCCGTCTTTGTCTCATGTAATCTGCATAGCAAACGCACCCTTAATGAACTTTTTACATCCCGCCGCATTGCGCGGGTAGACAAAATATTATTAAATAAATAAGCTTGTTTAAATAAATTTGTTTATTTGTTGATAAAAATTTCGTAAAATTTGGGCCTAAAAATGTTATTAGGATTACATTTATTTAATTTTACAGTCATTTTTCTAAATATTACGAAATTTTCTATTTCTAAAAAACACGTTAATTTGATTTTCTGAGTTTTTAAGAAAATTGTAATAAATTTTAGAGTTTAAAAAAATATTAAGTGGAACTTTTTTGTGTAATTAAAATAATATATTTTACAATATTTTTGAATAATGACATGTAATTTATTTTCTTGGTTGGCGTTAAAAAATTAAAAAAATGACATGTCAAAAATACTTGGCATTTGCATGTCATTAGAGCAACTCCAATCGAACGGCAAAACCCTAATTTTGCCGTTCTTTTGGATCCAATCGCACGCCAAAAACACCAAAATTTTGCCGGAGGAAGGAAATGAACGGCAAATTTGCCGTGGAAGAGGTGAACGGCAAAAGGTTTGAGTTGAGTATCTTTTTGGTGTTAACGGGCCCACTTATTTGGTGTTTTTTTTAGCGTCAAGGTTGGAGTTGCCCTTAGGTATATTAGTTACTTAAAAGTTTGAGATTTCAAATTTTAGATATTAAAATGATAGTTTTAAAGTATGTTATCCAAACTACCAAAGGGTCTTTGGTCTAGCGGTATTGTAACCCTTGCCTTCTAGGAGGTTAGGGGTTCAAACCTCACAATAGATGAGGAGAGTGTGTGAGTTTATTTGTTGCATTTGCCGTATATAAATATTATATACTTCAAAAAAAATATGTTATCCAAATAAGAATGAAACTAAAGTACATTAATTTTTTTATGTAATTTTCCCTATAAAATTGAATTTTGGTAGAGAACGAACTATTTTGTTTCCTTGAAATAAATGGTACAAATTTTTTGTAGGATAACAAATGTATTAAATGATTTATTAATGTAATTAATGTTGGATTGTTGTAGAGACTCTTTAAGCCGGATGAATTTTTTTTTAGAGATTTTGATTTTCTTTATATTTTATTTTAAAAAAATTATAAATAAATGGTTAAAATACTCTAATCTATTTTTCTTTTAAGTTTATTGAAAAACCTTTTCATTAATCATTAGTTAGTTTAAAAAAAAACTAATTCAAAGAGAGTTTCAATATATCCTAGTGGATTATTCCCATAATTGTACCTCTTTATATTTTCTGCGATGCTCTTTTTTAAGTCATTTTATATCATCATCTACTTTATCAACTAGTTTTTATCAAGTATGATTAATTTATGAATTAACAACTTTCTTTTTTTTAGTTTATTAGCTAATTTGTTAAATATAACCCAAACCTAATAAAGAAATCATATGTATGCATATCTTACATCTAAAAAAAAGGGAAATGAGTAGATTTTTTCTAAATATGGTGGAAATGTAAGGGGGGGATTGAACAACTTTTGATATAGCAATTACAAGTCATTATGACAATCAACTTCTAAAAATGTCAAATGTGATGCAGCAAGTGAGAGTGAAGAAGATGTAATATAATGTTCTGGAGATACTGAACACAGTCTCAGAGAAACCCTTGTTTCATCTTTTAAGCTAAATAAGAGAGATTAACAACACTTTTAGAAACACAAAAAATCAGTTAACATTTCATCCATCAATGTGGTAAGGATGGCGTTCTGGATCACCACGCCTTCTTCCAAGGCTTCGGCCTTGAAATCCAACCATTTCCCATCCCGACTACTCATATCTTTATCCACAACTTCATCCACCATCAAATCTTCCATGCTCGTGCAACTGTATATCTCTTTCTGTATTTCATCAGCCAACAGATCTTTCCTTTGGAACATCGTTGACCATTTTGCCCATTCTTCATAGCTACCACTCAAGGCACGGTCACGCCTAGATTCTAGGCATGCACTCACACAGTCAAACAAAGCCTTCCTTTGTACCTTCAAGAATGGGTCCATGTTTTTGTTCTGGTTCTCGAGCTGGTCAAATAGATGGGCATTTATGACCTTTTGGGTATGGCCGAAAGAGAAGTCCTCGAACACTAACTCTGCATGGATAAGCAGTTCTTTGATATAGTCAAACTCCCATTGTGACGACCATCTTTCCGTGGATGTGAATTCAAATATGGTGCTAGGTAGAGATGTGGCAGAATCTTGCAATTCTATCTCCTCTGCCAAAAGTTCCATGCTTCTTGTTGATGTGCACTGCTTGTTTCCTGAAAAGAAACATTTGTAAAGTTATATTGTTGTCATTTACCAGATTTCGACAATGTGTTGATCGGGGCTCACAAGACAGGACAGGACAAAAACCCATTGTCCCATGTTTGGTGCAACAGCAAGACTCGAAATGGACAGTACTGAGTGAGACAAAAACACCTCTTTCCGTCCCACCAAAAATAGGTCGAACAAAAATCAGGGAGATGAGACAAAATTGGTAAATTACTAAATTACTCGTGTCAAATTCAAACCCTAAAACCTCGCTCTCGTAAGTCCTATCATGTCTTGTCTGCGTGTCAAACGCACCCTCATGGTTGTACATGATGCCACCCATCTTCATAGAATAGTGGGAGGTGGGTGGATAAACAAGATTATTCATGAATTATTTAATGGCTACCAGAGAAAATCTAACCAAAAGTCAGATCGGCTTATCTTCCAATATCAGATAGAAAACAGATGTATTAAGGTTCATACTATGGCAACCAAAGGGCTATTGGTCTAGCAGTACCGGTAGAGCCCAGCCTCCCGGTAGGTGAAAGGTTCAAACCTCACCAAAGGTGAGGAGGGTGTGTGAGTATTTGCCAAATATAAATATTATATATTTAAGAAAGAAGCAGCTGATGCCCAAATTAGATATTGTTGGCAGTAACAAAATGACATTGTTGGCAATAAAATTATAGAAACACTTGGTGTTTTATGGAAAGCCTGATTTTAGTAAATTAATGATCTCCAAACATGGCAGAGTAGTCATTTTCTCATCTACAGAAAAAGATAGGTGATGCAGTATGCTTACCGTTGCTGGTTAAGGTGGTTGTGCTGTTCGATGTGATGCAACTATCATCTGATAAAGAGGGTTCCAGACTAGAAAGTGTGCAAGGATGCTGATACTGATGTGACATCCCGCTTTCTTCAGTTTCACTGTTGCTGTTGCATTCTTTCACTTCAACTCCCTGAAAACAGAATAAGGTCTCAATATAGATTGTCATTGTTTAGTAAAATAGTTTCAGCCAGTATCATGCAAAAAGTAGGATCATAAGTCACATATAACTCAAGTGAAAGCATGAGTATCCAGGCAACTAAACTGAAGAAGTTATCTTCTATATCTGAAACCTCAATCATTGTTGTAACCTACAGCTGCACCCGACATATACCCAGTTGATATCAAAATGCTGAAATCTAATGAAACCACGGGAGATGGACAAACGCTAAAGATTTTCAAATTTTCCGTTGTACTCAGTCATCGGCACGACCAAAAGAGTTTCTAAGAAGCTTGAATCTGCTTTACATGTTGGTATCACAAGGCATCATCATATTCTATACCCCTTCTTCATATTTAGTTTTATCACTTGGATCAAAAAATGAAGTTTCAAAACCAATTCTTCTCTTCTAACATAAATGCTACACAAACACCACTTAAGACATAATCACATAACATATTCCCTCCTCTGCAGTACAAACCTGCCTTTAAATCTCCAACACTGACATCTACACATCTTTTTCTCCAATTTCACTAGGTGAATACTAAGGTTTCTTTTGATTAGACTGATACTATATTGTAATTTATGAAATATAATATGAGCAACACTACATATTATGGAACCCTGGACATAGAGAAGCAAAAACATATGCCCACAGGCTGAATAGATAAACATAAGAAACCCTAATTTTAGCCTAATTTCAGTTCCACTCAACTTCGAACATAGGTACATTTCTCAACTTGACAAACAAAAAAGAAGTCTTATTTTCATAAATTGAAAACATCGAGAAACCAAAACCATTATAAACTGAAAAAAGATACAGATGCCTCCTCCTGTAAGGAAGCATTCATCGAACTTGCTCAATATAAGATTCCTCCTCAAGATGCCATTACTGGAAAGCATTCTTGAGATCAAACCACGCGGCTACAAAGCAGAATGTGGGTAGGAAAAGCCACATGGCGAATAGGTTTGGTTTAGGATAACTCACGGGTCAGAGTTCATAATCGAAAGGCACACTACATGTCAAATGACTCCCTTAACTATTTCCATCTTCAAAGCCGCTAAATTACTCATCCAAGATACTACCATAACTGATTGGGTGGGGGTTAGGATGAGAACAACCCAGATGAAGAGAGTACTTTCAAACAACTAGACCGAAATGAACAGAATGACATAATTGGCAGCTGACTGAAATGCAAATACAATCCTTGAATCTCTTGTTCTGCAAAGCAGTATAAATTGAGGTCCCTGAACCTTTCGGAAAGTACAAAATTGTCCCTCATAATTGTAAACTACAGAAGGAATATTGGATTTCTGAGAAGTTCAGAATTACATCTCACTTAAACATAATGAAATACTAGTCCTTGGATATTCTAGAATATACAATATTATCTGGGGCTGTTGAAATACTGTGAATAAAACAAAATATCAGGAAAGATCAAAATCTCCTGACATGAGTAGACTAAAGACCAGATGATATTGACGAGAACCCAAAACAATACACGAACAGATCTAAGGAATGTGATAGTCTGTTTGACTGTGAGATGAACACTAAGGCAAACAACACAAGCTGAACTCAAAAGATAATAAATCAGGATTATGTAGACGACAATGGTTAAGAAATAGATTTACATCAGGCAGACATAGAGTCTAAGCAAACAGTAACCATGAGGGGCAACCAAACAAGAAGAGCAGGTTTTGATGGTGACAATCAAGTCATTTGCAGAAGAGAAGCTCTGATGCAGCTTTCTGGAGGTATTAGAAGGTGTTAGGAGGACAAGACAGATGCACATAATGGCAATGAGATTCAGGTAGGACAGCAGCAGATGCCATAGAAGGCTTGAAGAGGTTGTTGGAGTTTCTGCAGGCTGCAACATGGCTTCATCAGAGATAGACCAACTAAAATTCAAATACTACGACTCTAAGGCCATCAACTACTAGGTACCTCCCCCAATGTAAGAAATGTTCCATGTTTATCCAAGCTCTAATACCATGAAAATGATTAGGGTAACTCAACGTGTACACTGGTGGACCCATGAAGACATTGAGTAGTAAGATGGGCCTGCAAGCCTGGACTAATAAGCATAACAAGGCCTAATTCTAATTTTATCTCCTCATAAGGAATAAGATAGGATAACCAATGCTGGTTTCCAATAATTATTAATTTAATATTATTACTTTTAGCATAAATTTAATCTCCAATCTCTTTTGCTGAGACTTTAGTTCACCAAGACTGAATACCTATATAATGATTAATGAATGAGTGCCTCCCAAATCAAATTAGCTTGGTTTTTTTATAGTTTCTCTGATACTTCTCTCAAGAGTCTTGTATATGCACCAAGGTTCCATAATTCAGTATTATAGTGAAGGGTGTTTGAACTCCTCATTAACACTTCCACCTTTCCAGAATTTTGTCATTGTCAAGGCCGAATCCCAGCTGGCAACCAGATCTGTTATATGTGCTTGAACATGTATTAAGCATTGACTTTAACCTTCTTATTATCTAGATTCTTCTTGACTTACTGTAAAGTTTTTTTCAGTGTTGGAATATTACTCTGATCTCAAACTGTTAATTAGTCCTAGAATGCAGTATCTCTGATTCTAAGTGGGCGTCTTGAGATTGTAGCAATTGAAAGCCAGTTTAAGCTTTTATGGGGTAGCAACCATCAGTCTGGTTACGCTGATGTCACAGTTTACCCAACTTGAATCTCAGAACTATAAGTAACAGTTTGAGAGAAAAAGGAAAGCTTGTATTCAGTATTTAAGTTGCTTATATGGACTTTTGTTCATGGTTTTACATTCACCGAACAAACATTCCCCAGATACGTTTGTGGAGCACACAGAATGCTAAGGCAAACACTTAAATTATACTCTTAGGAGAAATACCATGTCCAAAACACTAACAATGCATGGCCCTAATTTCCTAATTTTTCCATCTCTTGGGTTAACTGTATATGTAAAGATCATAGCAAACAACTAGAGTTTCCAAACCCTGAAATGTCAAACAGAATGTACATTATTAGCAAGAAATTCACCCCATAAAACACAACAATCTTTAACATTACTGTAATTAGAATCTTGGAAGATAAACTGCAAGCAAGAGATACACCAAGTTTAGTATTTTCCTGATCCTCTTCTTTTTTAAAGTTTTTCACACGAGTGTACAGTTTCCACAGTGAGATATGTGTATTGTTACAAGCTGCGAATAATACCTGCCACTCCAGTTTAGCTTCTACCGGCATCTGATCAACTGAAGAAACATCAGAAACATGTTCGATCACACTTTTGTCCTTCTGCATATTGAGATGAAACATCTTGTCATGTTTAGCAGATGCACTGGTTACCACATCAAAGCAAGGTAAGAAACCCGGTATTGCAGAAGAAGAATTTGGAGTAGGGCCTCCTCTGACAGTGTCACACTGGGACGTCTCAACAATAGATGATAGTTCCTTCAGTTTCTGTTCCAGTAGAGCACTCAAAGCATCACTATCAATCATAGGTGCCCTAAAAGAAGGAAACTCTGCAGTCCCCGTGTCAGGGTGATCATCCTCAAAATTAAGACACAGGCCTCGACTCTTCACTGCTGATTGACCAGAAGGCTCAGATTCAGGCACTGATTTTTTAATAGGTGACGTGAACGTAAAGGACACAACATCCATGCCATTTTTCCTGTCAACAGACTCCCAATTTGAAGACCCATCTATAGTTATATTACATTTTACAGACCTTTCTTTTTCCTTCATCTGTACATTATTAGCAGTAGTTCCATCAAGAACAATATCCCTATCAGTTGGCCTTTTCTTCCCGGAAAAATTCTTCGTTTTAGTCAACGAGAATTCCTTTCCAGTTTCATATGTCGCTAACTGAACTTTTCTAGCCCCAACTGCTGAGTTTTCAGTGGCCTTCTTTGAAGTCTTAACTTCCCTACAGAAACCATTTGTAGAAGTTGCTTTTCTGTCATGTTGACAGGGAACTCGAGGTTTCAAACTCAAGCGGTCTTTCTGAGATGCACGGTTCTGCTTTTGATTATTCTGTGTGAGCACCTCCGGAGTCTTGCCAGTTTTTGATCTATTCTGCACCCTTTTTGGTGTATTTCTTTCTTTTTTATCCAATTGGACAGCGACAGACTTAACATCATCTTCTTTCTGCTTCATGTTACTCCTAGTATTTCTTGAAGTGGTTCCCTCTCCTTTCTGAATGGTTGGTTTCGCTGGAGTAGTAAGTGAAACAGATTTATTCTTTTGCTTCAAACTTTCTGCAACACCTTGCTTTAAAATCACAACTTCTGACCGACATTGATGCTTGTCAGGAGGCTGTAATTTGGAGGAACTGGCAGGGCTATGCACTTTGGGTCTTTGTGATGCTTCAGGAATTCTTGATGTTCTGTGTGCGGCTTCCATTTTCTCTTTTAGATCCCGGATTTTGAGGGGAACTGAAGAAGTCCCAAAGGATGGCAATCTTCCACTGAGAGTAGAGTGGGGACTCTGTTCAATCATCTTGGAAGCTGCCTCCATAATATAAGCCGCATTTCTTGAAAGGATGAACCCTGGACTCTTGATAGGAGATAACATTCTGTGGTGAGTAATAGGTACAGATTTAGCTGATCTTGGAGGTAATACCTCGGTTTGAAATCTCTCAATCGGTCGGTTCTGCAACTTCTGTAACCTATCTTCTACTGGGTTCCTTGAAAAACCATCCAGCTTATTTCGCATACCCGCAAAATGATTTTCACTTTCAAATTCAGTGGTGGTCCTCGGGTGAAGAGAACGTCTAAAAGAGTGAGAGTCAACAAATGGGGTAAAACCAGGATCAGAAGCATCTAAAGTTGGCAAAGAATCTAATCCCATAAGTCTAGCCACCACCCCAGGGGCTTTGGTTCCACATCCTTCATCATTACTCATGGATGAAGCCCAATCACTTCCTGTCAGACTTGGACCATGCAAAGCCTCATCTAATTCCATCTACATATATTCAAGTCGTAGATATGTCAATTCTTTATAATACATTACATATCTCAATTTTTCAGTAAACAGGAAAGCAAATGAAACATTGTAATGGTATATGTGAGAAGTCACGAATTATGGATTATGCTATGGACAGAGCAATAGTTTTTGTATGTATATTTGTGTGCATGATCAAAAGGGATTGTACCTGCTGAAGTCTCGATATAGCCAAATTGTCTAAATTTTCTTTTCCATGTTTTGAACTTTCTGTGTGACACCAGACCATTAAACATAAGTTTGGGAAAACCAATGAGCTACAGGAAAAGCACCAAATTAGCATTTTGACTGTCAAATAGAGGAAAAAGTAGTAGTTTACCTGGTAAATCCGGTTTATTTGAGAAGAGCTTTTTCCGAGATTTGACATTCCAGTCAAACAACTGAAGAAACCCTCCCTTTGAACTTCGTTTCTCCACTTCCATTTTCTCATATACGATTGAAATATAATATCTGAAACAAGAAACAGAAATCAACAAAACCCCACCTTTGATGTAACTGCAGCAATCAACAAGATAATCCACAAGTGCAAACTGTAAATCTCGTTACAACTTACAAATACATCTTCTATCTAACACGCCATATCAAAACCTTTTTTAATTTAGAAGCGAAATAATCTGACCTGTAAACTAATTGCTCACTAGGCCCTGAGATTTCATACATTTACTTGCATCAGCAAGCAAAAAATTATGTTCACAAAACTGTAGCTTAGATGAATCCATGTTGCTGATTTAGCAGCTCCAGTAAACAATCCCTTGCATTGAACGGTATAAATTCCAAATCCATAGATTAAGAAACCATAAGAGCCTCCCCCTCGTTCAAAGAAAAACTATATTTCTAGAATCTAGAGGTCAAAAGGGCAACCTTTTTCCTTTTGGTCATTTTCAAAATTGGTATGAGATGTAATATTTTTCCGAGAAAGAAATACCTAATAACATTAAACTTGATGGCAAATACTACCAGTAAAATAATGTAGCTACTATATTTACTACAAACACTACACCGATTTTGTATTTTGAATACTAGGGTTGGTAACGACAAATTAAAGATGGGATGGAGGTTGACATCTCGTTGAAACAGCTACAGATTCACAATTTTATATCAACATCCATATCCTGTTATAATATCATTGAAACAAAATAAAAAGAAGAAATTCAACATCACAATTACTACTCGAACTTACCAAGTCAATGAATAGTAAAAATACTCTCGTCTACGAATCCCAGTCTCAGATCATATCTTCCGTTTTGTTTCTTTTAAGAAAAATCAAAGCATTGACAAAGCGTAAGATCATAATCTAGGGTTTTGATGGCTTCAAATTTTTGAAAGACTTAAAGCGCTTGGATGAAGCAAGAAGCCTTGGAGCACGAGAGGGAGAGGGAGAGAGAGAGAGTGTGTGTGTGTGGGTGTGTGTGTGTGTGTGTGTTTTGAAAAAATGAATGTGGAGTTGGGAAGAGGAGAAGAGAAGACATACCCACCCCCTCCCCTTTTTGCCGTTAGGAATTTAATCCTCCCTCCGTACCCATCTCACCACTTGAAAAATGGGTAAAACCATGTTAAAATTACCAAAATATCCTTTCTTGTTTTTGTTTTTGTTTTTATTTTTATTTTTATTTTTATTTTTATTTTTATTTTTATTTTTATAACATAAATAATTGTTTTTTGTTCTATGTTTCAAATAAAATATTTAAATGTGAATAACATATAAATTATGTTTAACCCCCCTCCCATGCCTCATTTCCACATGCCACCACCACCGTCCATCTCCTACAGTTCTCACTACCACCTACTATTGTTCAAACCGTAAAACTTAAATCTAAATCGAACCTAAACCTAAACTTTAAAATCAAACTCGATATCGAGAAAACTAAACCCACTAAAATCAAAACACTAAACTCAACATGAATATGTGGGTGCTACATTGGAGTGCTTTAGGTTTGAGGTAGAAGAAGGGAGAGGGAGGCTGGATATGGAGGAGTTGCAAGACCTGGAGGCGGTCGCAGGAGGGTTTTCTCGTTCGAAGGGAGGAGGGGGAAGGGAAGGTTTGATTTGGAGACATATCGAGGGGAAATAAGCAGGTCCCAGATTTGGTGCTAGTCGGTAAAGTTGCAAGTCCAATGTGTTATGGAAGTTGGTGTTGGTCTGATAGGGTTACAGGTCTGGTGGAGTTGGAAGCGACGGAAGCAATGCACTATGAAAATGGAGACTGGAGAGGGGTAGGTAAAACGAGTGTGTATATATATTATACTATATATTGATTAAATTTTATTTTTAAAGAAAAAAGAGAGGATATGGCAAAATCTAAAAGACCCCACATTTAAAGAGTTTTTTAACGACCGTTAGAGAAAGGGATCAAATTTGGTCATTTTCAAACCACAATAGCAAAACTATAGGGACAAAAACCAAGGTGTAACACCCCTAAACTCCACATTTGCATATAACACATATTTCATTACATGGAAATATAGTTTACATCCCAAGGTCCCACTAGTACAAGAATTCCTATATGTACAAAATCTACATATGAAAAATTCCGAAACAAATCCTGTACTAACACATGTAATACAACATGTATATTTAAAATAAGCAATCTTAATCAGATCTCCAAAAGCATATAACAGGTTAGGAAAATAATCACATTTTCCCTTTTCCTTTAATATCCCTGGACCCTGCCATTCCTGCATTGCATAATTTTAAAACAAAAAATGAGGGTTAGACCAGAAGAGTTCAGTGAGAAAATCCCTTCTTTGCAAATGCAGGGTGATAAACACCAAAATCTAATAAAGTAACTTTGCTCAGAAATATTTGTAATACAATCCAATGATGCAGTTCTCAATGATATGTATAAAAGAATAAACTCACGAACCCCAGTTCTATTACTAAAATACATCTGCTTAAAGATTCAACATTCTCAATATGAAATAATATTGTAACCAAAGATTCCTTGAATCATCAGACTAAAAAGACCAGAATTTCTCTGAAAAGATTTAAGGCAATACTTGCCTTTTTATGACAAACCATTTTCCCCTTCTCAATAACGTTTAAATTATTATTTTTAACAGGAATAATATATCTAATTTATCAGGTCACAAAGAAATGATTACTCAAAACTATTGAATCCAATTAGTAATAATAATAAGAGTTATAATAATATCCACATATGACAATGTCTCCCTTATTCCAAGTACACATCTCCTTGATATGTCACTCTTATTTCTCCACCAAAACATGGCTACTTATCAGAACAGACAAAAGTCACCATGTTTGAAAGTACTCATTCCCAGTTCCAAGCCATAACAGACAAAAGTCACCACGTCTGGGGAACTACCTCTTAAAACTAGTTTCTACCAAAACAGACTTACGTCACCACACTTGGTAGAAACAGTTTATAAAAATCCAATTCCATACCAAAACCGACTTACGTCACCACGCTTGGTATGAAGGTTTCCCAAAATATAGTTTCATACCAAAACCGACTTACGTCACCACGCTTGGTAGAAACATTTTCCCAAATCCAGTTCCATACCAAAACAGACTTACTTCACCACGTTTGGTAGGAACATATTTTTTTATTTAAAAAGATATAAAATATCCCTTTTTATAAATCCATAAATAAACCCAAATAATAGACATTTCTAAATTATATAAATGTCTAAAATATTTAACATTTGAAAAATTATCAAATATAAATCACCCRGATAAGTTATCCGGATATACAATCCGGACAACATTGCCCCTTTTGTCCGATATACTAATCCGGACAACACTTGGTCGATTTAAGACTAAGTTGCATGACTCATGTCCGGTTTAAGACAATCCGAACAACACATGATCGGTTTAAGACTAAACCGCTCAATACGTGATCGGTTTATGACTAATCTGCACGACCCTTAAGCGATTTAAGGCTAAACCGCACAATGTTTGGTCGTATTTCTACTTCTCCGTTCAAAACCTTTGTCCGATTTACATAATTCAAATTCACACTAACTCCCTAAATCACACAACACTTAATCAGATTATATCTAAATCGGACGATACTTGTCCGGTTTAAAAGCAATCCGGTCACCTCTTATCCGGATAAAATTCTAAATTGCACAAGCTTAAAGATAGTATGCAGTTCTTTCAAAAAAGCAATTAACCAAAACTTTAAAAGAGAATTTTTAGAAAATACTCACCTTTATGAAGATTTGAAGATGAAAGGTAATTTGAATCCAAATCTTGATTATCCGGACAACTCCTCTCAATTCTCTCTCAAATTTCCAAATAAGGCAAGAAGAACACTTTGTCTGATAACCCTTTCCCATATATATATATATATATATATATATATATATATATATACTTTTTCCAAATATGGAAAGTCGGTCAATCACCCCCCCTCACATGCATGCATATAAAAATTTATACACACACATGCACATGTTATGCTTATATCATGCGCACGCACACACACACACACACACACACACACACACATATATATATATATATATATATCCACATAATTTGCATATAATCCATGCATGAAATACACATACTTACGTATTTTAACAATGTAAGCATGTATTCACATAAACAATTAACTCACATAATAATGACCTTGGGTAATAATTAAGACCTGGTTATCACACAAGGAATTCGAAAAAAACACTTAGACCAAAAATACAGGTTACTCTTTGACAAATTAAAAGCTAACATTTTTAAAAAGGTAAGTTATATTGCTTATTGGTGTTCCTTTCTAATCATGTATCGTGTCTTTTATACAAGTGTCCCTTACATTTCCTTTTACGTCATTTTATGTTACCATATAGTCTATAAGCTAATTGTACCAAAGTAACTAGTTTATCAACTACTTTATCAACCAACAGCTAATTGATTAGCCAATAGCTAGTTTTTCAGTCAACATCTAACTGATCAACTAATTTGTTAAACATAACATAGAAAAAAACAAATGAGTCATAGTTATGGTAATTGTGACAAAAAGGATTGATGTTCGTATTATATCTGATGTACAAAATATTGTTTCTCAATTATTAATTAAGGAGAAATGACCATTCTGACTTTCCCGTCACAATGACGAGAGGCAAAAAAATTTTTGAATTTATTTATAAAATTATGTATATCATACCAATATTAAGGACAATTTTTAGTTTTAATTTGGTTATCTTAACATTCGAGGTCCACCCACAAATACATTTGTTTAATTTACAAGCATGATGAGTATAAATACAAAGGGTTTGTAATTTTTGGATACTCAATATAACAACATTGCATGTATTCTCTTATGTAGGATGTAAGTTATCAAGATTTTTATTTTATTTAATTTCACACTTCTATGAGAAGCTACACAAAAATCAAAAATTATAATATGGTAAATAAATCACATAAGTTCAATAAAATTCATTCGAATATAGGACTTGGAAATATATGATATATGCATACCACAATGGATTTAAGTACCCACTGGGGTTCTCTACCACCAATAAACTTAGGGTGTGTTTGGTTCGTAGGATTCCAATGGAATTTGAAGGAATTGAAATGATCAATTCTGTTGACCATATTCCATTTAAGCGTTTGGTTACCAATGGAATGGAATTGAATTCCACCATTCATGGATTTGGTCATTCCATCACAATTGAGAAGGAATTCAATTACATTACATCCCATATTCTCAAAAAGACAAATTTGTCCCCATCTTCCCTACTTGATTTAAACCACAGCCAACAATTGCCGACCACCACCAATCTGAACAACAGTCGATCTGAACCACAACCGACCGTTATCGATCTGAACCACCATCGACTATTATCGATCTAAACTGTAAACCACCAACGATCTGAACCACTGTCGACCACCGTTATCTAAACCACCTCCGACCACACACCAATCTAAACCACCATCAACCACCGCCATCTGAACCATCGCCAATCACGACCACATGAACCATCACTGAACACAACCATCTGAACCACCACTGACCACAGCCACTTGAACCACCACCGAATACAACCACCTAAACCACCGCCGACCACCATCGATTTGAACCACCACTGATCACCAATGATTTGAACCACTACCGACCACTACTGATCTGAAAAGCACATGGACCAAAAATATAGGTTACTCTTTGATAAATTTAAAAGCTAACATTTTTCAAAAGGTAAGTCAGATAGCTTATTGGTATTCTTTTTCTAATTATGTATCTTGTCTTTTATACAAGTGTCCCTTACATTTTCTTCTAGGTCATTATATGCTCTCATATAGTCTATTAGCTAATTGTTACAAAATATAACTACTTTATCAGCCAACAGCTAATTGATTAGCCAATAGCTAGTTTTTCAGTCAATATCTAACTGATCAGCTAATCTGTTAAACATAACATAAAAAAAACAAGTGAGTCATAGGCATGGTAATTGTAACAAAAAGGATTGATGTTCGTATTATATTTGATCTACAAAATATTGTTTCTCAATTATTAATTAAGGAGAAATGACCCTTCTGACTTCCCCGACACAATGACAAGATGTGAGAAAGAATCTTTTTTTTTTTGAATTTATTTATAAAATTATATATATATATATATATATCATACCAATATTAATGTCAATTTTTAGTTTTAATTTGGTTATCTTAACATTCGAGGTCCACCCACAAATACATTTGTGCAATTTACAAGCATAATGAGTATAAATACAAATATGTTTGTAATTTTGGGATACTCAATATAACAGCATTGCATGTATTCTCTTATCCAGGGATATAAGTTATGAAGATATTTTTATTTAATTTTTTTTAATAATAAGTAATAATAATTTCACACTTCTACCAGAAGCTATACAACAAACAAATATTATAATATGGTAAACAAATCACATATGTTCAATAAACTTCATTTGAATATAAGACCTGAAAATATAAGATATATGCATACCACAATGGATATAAGTACCTATTAGGGTTCTCTACCACCAATAAACTTAGGGAGCATTTGGCTCACAGGATTCTGATGAAATTCGAAGGAATTGGAATGATCAATTCTATTCAGGCGTTTGGTTACCATTGGAATGAAATTGAATTCCACACATTCCACCATTAATGGATTTAGTCATTCCATCACAATTGAGAAGGAATTTAATTACATTACATCCCATATTCTCAAAAAGACAAATTTATCCTCATCTTCCCCACTTGATCTAAACCACTGCTGACAATTGCCGACCACCACTGATCTGAACAACAATCGACCACTGTCGATCTGAACCACCGTCGACCATTACTGATCTGAACCATCAACCACCAACAATCTGAACCACCTTCGACCACCACCGATCTGAACCACCTCCGACCACCATCAATCTAAACCACCGCAGACCACCACCATTTGAACCACCATCAATCACGACCATATGAACCACCACCAACCACATCCACCTGAATCACCGCCGACCACCAATGATCTGAACCATCACTGATCACCAACGATTTGAACCACCGTCGACCACTACTGTTCTAAATCACATTAGTTGGATTTCAGTTTCAAAATTTTCAAAAAGGGTATTTTGGTCATTTACCAATATTTCATTCTAATTCTAAAGCTACCTTATGTGAACCAAACAAACAAATTTCAATTTCTTTAACAAATTTCATTACAATGTATGTCGACCAAATAACTGGTCAAACCTGATAATATTTCATTCCAATTTCTTCAAGTAAATTTTCTTTGACAGATTTCATTTCATCTAAAAACATTCTAGGAACCAAACGTTGTTAGAGTGTAACAATTTCTAATATCGTTAAGTCTGCTACCCCTATGAATCATTTTGTAGTACCTATGCCATCAATGACAAAAAAAATTGAGACATTTTTTGAACTTAAAAGATAGAAGAAGTTGTTTTCAAAAAAGATGAAGAAGAAGTGGTTAAAAACATCAATTATGAACAAAACTGCTTTTTATTTAATACAAAATATATAAATAAATAAAAAAGAGAAAATATTAAACAACTTTTAGTGAGAGCTTTCAACTTTTTATAATTTATGTTCACGGGAATTGAAAAATAGGAGCATCTTGGAAGTATGTGTTTGTTTATAGCATGAGAGATATTATGGGGCCCCTCCTTCCAATTTGCCTTTCATATTTTATGCTTTCATAGGCTACAATAAATAACATTCTTTTTTTAAGGAATCAATTGGTTTTACATTTTTTATTTTGTTAAATATCATAATATTGATTCTGTAACATTTGATGTCATACATAACCAATTACAAAGTATTTATAAAAGGGTGGCATTCACATTATCAAATACTATGATATCATCTTCAAAATGAATGTTATAGACTAAATTTTGAAGTCCACTTCTAAAAAAAATTAGGCAAATGTGTGTGACAACTACTAATTAACATTAAAAGTTTTAAGAGAAGTTGACAACAATCTCTGAACCATATGCTAATTTAAGTTATCTAACTATGTTTAAGAACAATGTTACAAAGTACTCTACAAATGTTTGACTAATGTTAGTAGTTTGTTTAATTAGAAGTTAAAGTTCTAACTGAAATCTCATATAAGGTAACTAAGTCACGATATTAATTTGTAGCAAATTTATTTGAAATCTCATTTGAAGTTATGAAAAAGAAATGTTCTATAATATTTCAAGTGAAAATTAGAGGAGTGCGTAAGTTGTAGCAATAATAGTGGAAGTTCAAGCCGATACATGAAAAACCACATCATTAAGTTAAGATAATGGATTTTTCTCATAAAAAAATAAAATTAATATCAAGTGGGATCGATGACCCACATATCAGATATTAAACTGATAAAAACAAATATCACACTTTATCGTAACATTCTATAATATTTGAATTGTAATTAGAGGGGTGTGTCAAACCTTGATAGTAGTAACAGCAAGACGATCTTATAAGGCGAACCCCATGATTTGAAACATAAACATCCAATCCATCTTTCTTATACACGTCAATTTGTTCAAATTCTTCAACTCTTCATCAATGTGAGACAACTAAAACTCAACCACAATTCACCATATGAGAATACTCAATTCTCATAGTGCCACCTCAATACCCCAATGTTTTCTTTTATATATATAAAGATAAAGTTTTTTTTCTATTTGGTTGGTTTTCATCTCAATCATGGTTATAAATTTCAAAGAGGATCATCCAAAAAAAGACAACCTTATGAGACAAACCCCATGAATTAACACAAATGCACCAATCCATCTTTTTATACACTTTACTTTGTTCAAATCTTTCAACTCTCCAACAATATGAAACAACTCAAACTCAACCACAATTCACCATTTAAGAATACTCAATCTCAATATGCTACCTCATCATTGCAAGATTTTACTTTTATAATTCTCATGGTGCCACCTCATCACCCCAAGATTTTACATATATATATATATATATATATATATATATATATATAAAGATATAATAACATAATATAATTAATTTTGCACTATAATTTCTATCATTTGGTTTGTTTAGTTTCCAATCATGGTTATAGATTTCAAAGAGGATCATCCAAAAAAAGCCAACTCTATGAGGCAAACCCCATTATTTGACATAATAACATTCAATCCACCTTTCTTTTACACTTCATTTTTTTTTCAAGTCTTTCATTTCTTCACGAATGTGGGATATCTCAAACTCAACCACAATTCACCAACACTTCAATACTTAATTCTCATGATGTCACCTCAAATTTCATTTGGTTGGTTTTCATCCCAATCATGGTTATAGATTTCAAATAGGGTCATCCAAAGAAAGACAACCTTATGAGACAAACCCTATGAATTGACACAAAGACACCAATCCATCTTTTTATACACTTTACTTTGTCCAAATCTTTCAACTCTTCAATAATGTGGGACAACTCAAACTCAACCACAATTCACTGTTTAAGAATACTTAATTCTCAATATGCCACCTCATCATCGCAAGATTTTGTTTTTATAATTCTCATGGTGCCACCTCATCACTCAAGATTTTACTTTTATATATATATATATATATATATATATATAATATATAATATAATTAATTCTGCACTATAATTTCTATCATTTGGTTTGTTTAGTTTCCAACCATGGTTATAGATTTCAAAGAGGGTCATCCAAAGAAAGAAAACTCTATGAGGCAAACCCCATTATTTGACACAATGACATCCAATCCACCTTTCTTCACTTCATTTCCTTCAAATCTTTAAACTCTTCACCAATATGAGATATCTCAAACTTAACCACAATTCATCAACACCTCAATACTCAATTCTCATGATGTCACCTCAAACACTCATGGTTCTTCTTTTAATATATATATATATATATATATATAGATAAAGATATAATAATATAATATAATTAATTTTGCACTATAATTTCTATCATTTTGTTTGTTTAGTTTCCAACCATGATTATAGATTTTAAAGAGGGTCATCCAAAGAAAGACAACTTTATGAGGCAAACCCCATTATTTAACACAATGACATCCAATCCACCTTTCTTATACACTTCATTTTCTTCAAATCAAATTATAAAACAATATCTTATTTTATTTAAAAGAACTATAATGGTACTCGCACAATGCAGCGAGATATATCTCGATTTTAATGTTTCGTTTTATTCCTTCTCTGTAGATGTTCTAATATGGTTTTTATGTGGTTTTTGAGAAAGTGATAATGTTTTTATTTTTGAATAAAATACAAATTTGAAGATATCATAAAATTTCAAAAACAAATATATTAATATTAGTATCAAATTAACTATTTGAAAGTTCTTGTTTTTTGTGTAATTTCTTTAATGCAATTTTTTATTATAATTTAATTTAGATTTCATTAAGTAATTTATATTTGATTTAATTATATAATATTTTTTATAAGAATAATAATTAAGTTCTGTTATAACTCAATGATTATCCTAATTATATTTTAGATTTTTATATTTAAAATGAATGTTTATCTTGTATTTGATTATATTTATCTGTAGTTAGGTACACGAATTCAAGCATAAAACTTTAATAAGTTGTACTTACGTACAGTTTATTTGTAATCTTGAATTTTAAGTAATATGCAWCAATAAACAGTACTTTATGCATAAAAAATTGTTTTTAAGAGTTTTTGTCAAATGCTTTATAATAAGTATAGATAAAATAAGATATTGTTTTAAATGATTTGATTTGTTTAACAAAAAATTAATTATGTTGAAAACAATTTAATTTCATTGTTATTTTTTTTATCATTGAAATAAAACATGTTTATTATCGATATTTTAACACCAAATCATTAAAAAACATTAAGAAATGAACTCCAATTTGATCATCCTAAAATTAGGGTTTCCAATTTTCATTCGAAAAATCAAAATCAATATTTAGATTTTAACCAAATGAAATATTAGTACACACTATTATCTTTATAACTTAAAATTGTAGAAATCCCTAAACAATTCAACCAGGTTTTTATACCTAAATAGAAAAAAAATACTAAAACAACAAAAAGGATTTGAGTATGAGAAAGACTGTAAACAAGCAGGTGATTTTTAGCCGGGAAACTGTAAACTTTCAAAAGCAAGTTTAATTCTTCAACTATATGAAGATCTTATTTCTTAGGACGGAAGACCGCATAAGACTACTAGAATAGAAAAAGAGAAGGGATTCATGGGCAGTGAAGGAAACACTAGATTTGTTATCTCATGTCGGCTTTTCGTAGGGACTTCAAAGTGAATGCGATCCATTCTTTGCTCTCCTCAGCATTCAAAGCCTGGACATGTGCAATTTATAGGCCAGCCCAAGAGGATTGATTGGATGGGGTAACTTCATCATCCCTTGGGAATTGGGATCGAAGAACAAGCTGACATGCCCATCATTTCTAGTAATTAGACAGGAAAGCTTTGCATGCCAAATTTGCGTTTCGTTTTTATTTTTTTATAGGAAAAAACAAAGAATAGGAAAAACGACTAAAATAGCCCTTGATTTAGCGGAGTTAACAGAGACATTAGTCAAAGGGACCATGGCCAAACCCTCAGAGATGTTCTCCATTTCCTGGTCGGACTGCTGTAGGGGTCAACGGTTCAACGAGTAGCTTTCTTCATCGTTTAGTTTTCTTCGTCTTTCCTTTGGTTTCGGTTTTTATGGTTTTTGTTATAACTTTCGCTTTGTTTATCTTACGGGTGGTCGTGACTTGTTCTTCGTGGTAGGCTGTGTAGCCCCTTCGTTTGCTTTTCTTTCAGTTGTAGTTTGGTTGGGTTTCTATTCCTTCTAGATCTTCCTTCCTTGCCTTCTTTATGATTTGTTTTTTTTTTTGGTTTCATTAATAAAATTTTGCCTTGCCTTTCTAAAAATAAATATGTATATATATAGGGGCCTAATCAAATGAGAACCGATTAGTTTGTGGTAACTGTGAGATTCAATCTCAACCACAAATCAACGGATAAATTAAGAAATTAATAATTATGGTAGTTTGAGTTAAAATTATAATTAGAGGGCATTTTAGGTATTCTTAGAAAACTCATCTCTTCTCTCTCCTCTCTCATCTCTCCGATCTCCGATCTTCAATCCCCGACCTCCGGTGAACAAAAATCCGGCAGGTACCAAGTAATCACAAAGATACACCATGTGATATACAATGGTACTCAAATGGTATCACAATATATCACAATGGGTATCACATTGTGTATCTTTGTGATTACTTGGTACCTGCCGAATTTTTGTTTACCGGAGACCGGAGATTGGAGGTCGGAGAGATCAGAGATGAGAGAGGAGAGAGGAGTTTTTTAAAAATACCTAAAATGCCCTCTAATTATCATTTTAACTCAAACTACCATAATTATTAATTTCCTAATTTATCTGTTGATTTGTGGTTGAGATTGGATTTCACATTTACCACAAACTAATCAGTGCTCTCTTGAATGAGCCCCTATATATATATATATATATATATATATATATATATATATATATATTACAAGTTTCTTATTAAGGGTGATTTTTAAGCTAAAGAGATAAGCTACCCTATTGTAATTGATTCACCAACCATACTCATAGAATCATTGTAACAAAAATCATGTTTATAGGACATTAAAAATGGCTAAATATCTTGATAGACCATTTCATAAGATTTAAGACCAAAAAATTGTGTGAGCAATATGTGGAACGACAAAAAATGCAATATTTATCAGACAAGCCCAATTATCAGGAACTAAAGATGATCGTAAACTTCAACAAGGTCACCATATAAGTAAAACATACATACATGACCAAACAGATAGAATTTAGACAATCAAGTTCAACAACAATATCAAATAGATATGGTTTTATTAAAATGGCACAAAAAGGTTAATAATGAGCATAAATCGTACAATCATGAAGCAATAATAATGCAATAATGTTAAGCATCATAGCACATTTGAATAAGCATTTAGCCATAATCAATTTTAAAACCAACCATTTCAGAAATCCATTAAAATGCTATGAAAAATTAATCAAACATCATAATAATGAACATTAAAAGCAAGAATAACACTAACCTCCAAGATTAAAACCATAAATAGCAAGAAATTGAACCAAAAATGCCCAAAAGAATAACCTCATATTAAAATTAACCTCAAACACGTAGAACATAATTCAATATCATAGCTATTAGTCACAACCATATCCGCTACACGAGCTTACGAGCCTAGGTCATGTATATCAATGCAAGACTTGAGTTACCTTGTTCGGATTATGCACCATGCACTCCGAATGCTCAAGGCAGCGACATTAGCTGCATTTTCCGGTGAAGAAAACACCCAGCAACCGCCATGGATGATGGTTTGGAGGAACTGTCAAAAGGCTAAGGACCATAGTCCGACACAAGTGACCATTGAAATACAAGAATGCCTAAGGCCCATGGTCTTTCGACACTAGCGAGAGGAAAGAATTGTGGCAGTAGTCGATGGTTGGCGCTGGTTAAAGTGGCCTCAAAGCCACACAGGACACAGTCCAACTATAAGGAACAAGGGCGACATCAACCGCAGATTTCTGACGTCGTCGACAGCGACCAACGACAACACAACCATCAGAGATGAAGCCTCTAGCGACTGTTATGTTAGAGAGAAAGAAGACAGGTGCTGAGGTGATCATAAATATTAGGGTTAACAAACCCTTTAAATTGGTCAACACTTCTATACAGTAGGTCAATATATATATATATATATATATATATATATATATATTATTGCCATATAATAATCGTTCCCTTTTTTTTAACTAAATCCTCAAAGTGGCTCTAATACCACTATTAGAAAACTTTTCTAAAACAAGACCCATAGCCGGATTCAATGAGACATTTATTTAAAACATTCACACATAGGGTGTTTAAAATTGTACTTTTTGAGATATGGCAGGGTATCTGATGGGGCACTAAGAAACCAACAACGATTTCTTCTATAGTTGATCTCCCATCGGGTGCTAGCCCAAAAGAAGCCTAGTACTAATATGTGTATCAAAAAAGAAAAGGTTTCTTTTCTGTATTTAGTTGATATTGAAATATAAAAGAATGAATCATCAAACTGAATTGGCCTAACACCTTATTTATATGGACTAGTATCATAGTCAATCCACAATTCAAATAAGGTTTGATGTTTATCTGTAAATGATTATCTAATTATCTAATAATAACTATGCTTATATACAAATAATACCCTGTAATTATCAAAATTACATTTTAACAAATATTTTATAATTATTTTTCAAGAATAATTATTTAAGTGTCAAACATGACTTTTGGGGTTACTTTCAAATGGAAGCAAACATATTCTTTGTATGCGACCCTATAGGTTTTCATACTCCTTAGTCCTTAGTAGTATCCCTGTGTGACAAGTGTCGTTGGCATATAATAACTTACAGTTTTTATTTCTCCCTCACAACAAGGGTAAATAAGATAGTGAAGATCAATGCCTCGGTCATGAAGAATGACTCTCACCAGAATCCATTTCCACCGAAGCCTCAAATGAAAGTGAAAACCTTTATGAACAGTGGTCATTCATAAAGTAGGTAAGCATATTTGGAGACAATAGAGTGACTCCGCACGAGTGCTTTACTTTGAGAGGTATGAGTTTGTCCTTTGTGTGCAGGGGGATAAGACAAAAATTAATCTTGATCAACAAGATTCATTTGATCGTTGACACTGGAATAACTCTAAAGTTTCTCCAGTGTTTGCTGAATCTTGAGCAGACTTCACACATGTTTGTAGCTAAGTTTGTTATCACTGAAACCACATAAGATCACGAACTACTTATTTCTATCTTCAGCTTTATTTTCGACATCACTGAAGGTTCTTGTGGTGTGAGTTCTGTCTTCTTGAAGAATACTTGTTTCTTGAGATTTACAATATATGTTTAGCGATCACTGAACATAATCAGTGATAATCGCTAAAACTGAATAATAAAAACTAAGTACTTTTCGTTAGGTAAAAATGATCATCATCAAATCACTGAGAGAGAGGATTAACAATCTCCCCCTATTTGATGATGACAAAGCAACATAAAGAAAATTGCTTAGTTGTTATAGTATGGGACCATTTTGAGAAATTTTTAAACAATGATGGGGTAGTCATTAAAGGTAAGTGTTTATACTATTCAAAATTATATGCAGCTGAGGATAAAAAGCATGGTACTTCATCTTTAAATAGCCACATGCGTGCTTTTCTAAATAATCCACATGCTAAGGAAAAAAAACAGTCCATTCTTGCATTTCCATCTGGAAAATCTGATAATAGTGATGGTGCTTTGACATCTTGGATTTTTAACCAAGAGGTTATTCGAAAGATGGTAGCTAAAATGATTATAATGGATGAACTTCCATTTATGTTTGTTGAAGCTGCATGCCTTAGATTTAAGATCCCTTCTAGATGGACAATTAATAGGGATATATTTAGTATTTACTTTGAAGAGAAGACGAATCTTAAGAAATTGTTTAAGTTAAGCATGCAACGTATTAGTTTGACTACCGATACTTGGACATCTGTTCAAAGAATCAATTATATGTGTTTTACTGCACATTTTATTGATGATGAGTGGAAACTAAATAAAAAAGTCATCTCATTTGTGCCTATACATTCACATAAAAGGGAAAGTATAGCTAAAGCCATAGAGAGTTGTTTGTTTGATTGAGGAGTAAAAAATATTTTCACTATCACAGTTGATAATGCATCAAGCAATGATATTGTCGTTGGGTTCATGAAAAAGAAGGTGGTGAATGGGGTGGTTCTTCTACTAGGGCCGAGTACATACATATGAGATGTATTGCTCATATTCTAAATTTGGTTGTACAAGATGGATTTAAATTAGCAGATACACCAGTTAAGAAGATTAGGAGTTGAATTAGGTAGGTGAGGGGTTCTCCATCTAAGTAGAAGACATTTAGAGAACTTGCAGAATTGCTTGATGTGGAAGAGAAAAGTTCTTTATGTCTTGATGTTCCAACTAGATGGAACTCCACCTATATGATGCTTCGAACTGCAATAGCTTACAAGCAAAATTTTAATACGTATGAGAGTAGTGACACTGCGTTGACTTTGGAATTGGGTGATTCGGTGCCTAAATATCTTGATTGGTTATCTGTTGACAGCTCGGTGATTTTTTTTAAGACATTTTATGAGATGACAATCAAAATTTCTGGCTCACTTTATGTCACCTCAAATTCTTTCTTATCCGAGATTTCAAATTTGAGTTGCATTATTGCCGATATGTTACAATCTAAGTCAAAAGTTGAAGATGTATGTTTATCTTCCTTTAATTTTAAATTTTAAATCAACTTCAATTTTAATACCTACTTATATTTGGTTGTTGACTAACTTTTGGAGTTTTGGTTTTTGATTTATGAAAAGAAAATGAGTGGTAAAATGAAAGAGAAGTTTAGTAAATATTGGGGTGATCCGGATAAGATGAACTTTATAATATTTTTCGGCAATATATTGGACCCCAAAGACAAGATTGAGTACATGCAAGTCTAGCTTAATCAAATGTATGGTGAGGATCAAGGTAAGTCATGTTTTGAAAAGGTAAAGTCTAAACTGAATATGTTATTTGAAAAGTATATCTCAACATATTCTGAACCTTCTACCACTATGATTCCTCCTCCACCCGTTAAGTGTGAGAATGTTCCAGTTGGAAGGGTACAATCTAGATTAAAAAGCCAACAAAAGATGGAAAGTGGGGCTTCACTCAACAAAAAGAGTGAACTTGAAGTTTATCTAAGTGAGTTCATCGTAGAGGGTATAAACGATTTTGATATTTTAAGATTGTGGAAGGTTTCCTATCCTTTCAAAATTGGCTAAAGATGTACTTGTTGTTCCAATTTCAACTGTGGCATCGGAATAGACTTTTAGTACTACTGACAGGGTCTTAGATAATTTAGGAGTTCTCTATCTCCTAAAATGGTAGAAGTACACAAGACTGGCTAAGAGGCCCTAGTCAGCCAATTGCAGTTGAAAAAAACATAGATGATATTGAAAATTTTAAGAAAGGTACGACATTAATTATGTATTTTAGTATTCTCTTTCAACTTATGTTAGTATATACTTGAATTTGTATATTTACATCGTTCTTTTAATTTGTTTTTATAAATGCATAAATGATGAATATGAGAATTGGAAGTTCAAGTTCTATCATTGACCATGAGGATTCTCTTCCTATAGTTGATGTAGATAATCTAGATGATGTATTGTAGAATAATTAAGCAATGTTTAGAAGTGACCACTTTAAGGTTTCGTTGTTGTTCTTTCATTAGTTTAAATTTGAATCTTTGTGTTCATGTTTTTTTTTTCTTTCTGAATCACTTGATGAGTTGATGTCTTTTTGGAACTTTGGCTCCTCACCCTTGAGAAGTTTGGGAGGAGAGTCTTCATTATTCAGCTTTTCCCTAGAAATTTTCAAGGTCTATTTGTGTTGCTCTAGCCCTAAAAAGTTTATCATCTCTTCAGGTGTGACACTGTGACTGGTCAAAACCGTAGTGATCAAGTCAATGATCAAATTTCTCTCTCTCTCTCTCTCTCTCTCTCTCTCTCTCTCTCTCTCTCTCTTCCCCCCTTTCCCCCTACAACACACATAGATCACAATAAACCAGGATCTACAGTCCCTTACTTCAAACCAAATGGGGTGATGCCTCCCTGTCCCCCTTACATTGCAAGTACAGGCAAATACACATATTAAAAACAATGCCATTTTCTTTGCTTATTTGGCTTACCATTCATTTTGTTTCATCACTCGATGCACTCATTGTCAGTTTCATATTACTCACCCGAACCCGTTGGAACCCAAACTGCATATTATGGGGTATGATATTATAATCTGATACCTGATCGGTTTAGTCGGTTTTATGGTCCGATCTGACCCAATCCAATCCTGTTCACCCCTAGTGTATATATTAATATATATATATATATATATATATATATATATATATGTATGTAGAATATCATTACAAGAAAATATAACATTAAAATTTAAAATACGTTTATCCACTTTACCTCAACATCCCAAATAAGGCTCACAAAAAAGTCTAGTTTATTTGTCTAATTGTGAGCATGATGTTAGTTGTATAATGTTTGAAATTCTGTTTACTTTTATATTGTAATCTAATACATTGTTTGTAATTGGTTTGATTATGTTTGAGATATTTACACTTACATCTTTAAAAAAAATTGTAATTTCCTTTTAGTTGTGATGAAAATTAACATGTAATTTTTTTCCAGATCGGTTTGGGTTTCGAGTTCGGTTATAACTAACGGTGAACAGGGAAATTAATGAAAAAAGGGGATTTTAACCCTTAACAGGTTCCCCAATAAGGACCCACGGGGATCCCCGATAAGATCCTCGACGGGGATCGGGGCGGTTACGAGGACGAGTTTAGTTATCGGTTTCGGGGACGGGAATACCAATAACCAGTCCTAACCCGGCCCGTTGTCATTCCTAAACATGTTTATAACTGCTATTGAAGGGCTTGTAACCTCTCTTGATTGCCCCATAATTGCTCACAGATTTCGGTAATCATTTACCTTTAATGAAGCATTCATTCTCAGTTTTAATGTATGCACCATTACACTCTTCTCTCGGTTTATAGCTTTCGATTTGTGCCAAGATCGAGAGCATGATTTGATATTATTCTCGAACAAATTTCGTGCAACATATACAATGAAGTGATCAAAATATTGTTTAAGAAACATGAAATTACACGATCTCAAATTTTGGTTGTTTGTAAGATATAAACTACCTTATTTTTTGAGCTTACTGCAAAAGTCCAGTTTGGATGGGTAAAAACTAGCAACAAGCTAGATTTTTGAAATGTTACTCCAAAAACTTCTTGTTACGTATAAGCATGATTAATATTAATTGTTATTTATTAGTATTAATCAGTAATTAATAATTAATATTAAATATAAATTACTTTTTAATATTAAAAATTTCAAATTATTTATTAAATTAACTTTAGATTATTCATTAATATTAACTATTGATTATTTAGAATTATTACTAATGGTATCATTATGTTTATGTTATTATTTAATAATATTTATGTAACACCCTAAATCCATATTTGCATAAAATCACATATTTCATTTTACATGAAGTACAAAATTACACATTGGTTCCAATATATACAATATGTTACCTACAAAAGTAGCCCCAAAATTTTCCATATACACCAAATACAAGAATTGTAAACATAACAAGTTCTCAAGTATATATTCAATAACAACTTCTAAAATTCACAGATGTAATGCAATATTAATTCCCCTTCACATCTTTCTCTTTCTCTTATCCTCCAAATGTGTCCGACCTGTAATGCATATTTGTAAAAAAAAAAACGAGGGTAAGTCATAAGGTCTAAGGAGAAATCCTTTTTGATTGCTATTACAGGGTGAAAATCACAAAACATTTTTTGGAAAGCAATTCTTTGAAATGAGAATATACAAATATCATTTAATGACATCAAACCTTTTTTGTCGCAACATATAGATGAGACAACCCATTGTAGCGCATTAGACAACATAAAAATCAATTTGTTGCATCAAATTTAATATACACCAATCTTGTCGCACCTTATTGATGCGATATCATAATTCCTCGCATCATATGGATGCGATCACTTCTTTTTGTCGCATCACACTGATGCGATAACCCCAACTTGTCGCATCCAACAGATGCGATCACTCCAAGTTGTTGCACCCGATAGATGTGATAAACAAACTTGTCGCACCATACAGATGCGATAACCATCACTTTGTCGCACCATATAGATGCGATAATCATAACTTATCGTACCACACTAGTGCGATAAAATCAACATGCCGTATCTCATTGTTGCGATAAAAATAACACTCTAAATCAAAACTCAATCTCATCGCATTAGACACATGTGATAAATCAATCTCATCACATTCAATAGATGCGATAACAATAATCGCATGATCAAAAGATCATCATTTTCAGAATTTGATTATGTCACCCTTATCCCAGTATACCTATCTCCTGAGTTGTCATCCATATTACAAAAAAAATAATCATCTCATGATTATGTCATCCTTATTACCAAAAACACTCATCTCTTGATTATGACATCCATATTAAAATCAGATGATAAAATCATATCAAAACCCATAATTTATGCTAATAAATAGCATAGATGATCAAATACTCACGTAAGAAGCCTTATGATTTCTTCACCAAAAACACATTAAATGATGTCTTTAAAAATAAAAGTCCCCTTGTAAAACACAGTAGATGAAGATGATAAACTCAGTAGCAACAACAGTTAAAACAAGTAGTCACATTCTTCTTCCTCCGTTCGTTTCTGTTTTCTTCGACCAGGAACAAAACACACACTTTTTTCTTCACAATACCCCAAATACCGACAAATATCCTCATAAAATAAGTATATTTAATAAGAGGATGTGGGTTTTAAAATTGCATTTTAAACAAAATTTTCAAAATAGCCCCTCAACTCCGTCACTAATCAATAACAACTCCAAACTTTTACAGCCAATAACCCGATTATAACAATTTAGTCATCAAAAATTAAATATAGCAATTTTAAAAATCTTTCTATAAGTTATATAAAAACCAAAATTATATTTATATTGTTTCATAAATAATAAAACTTTGATTGAATTTAGTAAAATATTTAATTTAGTTACTAATTTTTTTCTAGAAAATATTATTTAATTAAAATATGTAAGTTTTATCAACTATGTTTGTATTCATATTATATATAATAATTATTTAAAATCATTATCTAACGTAGATATTTTCTAAAATTCGTTTTCTTCTTTCCCTTATGTTTGGTTCAAACCCGATCAATATTTGATTTAAACCCGACAAAATTAAAGCAGTTATCGAGATTGCTTTTCAACTAGTTTCCTCTTAAAATCGACAAGCATAGTTAATGATTTTAAAGACATTTACGTCATTATTGAAATTTAATTTGGCTCAATACAACATTGTTGTCAAATCTTATTCTTGATTTCAATGGGTTGTTGTGTACTTGATTTATCTATCACACTATGCTCTTGAGGCAAAGCAGTGTAGATCGACACAGTACTTATCAGTTACAAATCTTTTCTTGCACAAACAAAGGTGGTGCTCGATATAAATGACCTTGAGACAATAATTCCGTAAATCTTCGGCCAAAAAACCAAATCAAAACAAATGTATCCAATATATCTCATCTGGAAGTAGGATTTGGAGGGTATACGACGTATGTAAATCTTACCTGTACTCCTTATCGTCATAAATGAAGAGATTGTTTATAAAACTTTGATCAATGAACGTAAAACAATGAACCTCACTACTCATACTTCATGATCATTGGGCGGTTTCTTTTTTAAACTAGTTAAATGTATTGTTTCATAGATTAAACAATACATGTGAAAACCAAACTTAAAATATTTTTTTCACGTTTCATGTGTGAAACAATGCTATATAATCATTTCATGTTCGCATGTCTTGTTTTATTTATCAAACAACGCATACATATTGTTTTCACTTATTACAACTTTCATACACTTCACATATGACTTGAGAGAGAGATTCAAACGACAAACAATCAACTTACGAGAAATGCAAGAATAGACAAATCACATGTGATTTACATCACGTCCAAAATGGTCACACTGACCAACCATTAGAGAGGGGAGTTTTGACACAACCTTGGTCACATTGACCAATCACGCACATCATTCTATTAATTCCATAAAACAAGATATTCAAGTTTAATGTTTATGATGTTATTAATTAATTCTGGTTATGATTGATTCGGTTATTTTTTGGTAATCTTTTATCGGAAATATATATATATATATATATATATATACTAGAAGCGTACTCGCGCAATGCAGCGAAATACATCGTGATTTTAATATTTCATTTTATTATTTATCTCAGCTGATGTTATAATATGACTTTATGTGATTTTGAGAAAACGATGATGTTTTTATTTTTGAATAAAATATATGTTTGAATATATCATAAAAATTTGACAAAAATATATCGATATTAGTATCAAATTAACT